>NC_136806.1:2510724-2648224 GCF_951216825.1 Electrona antarctica
TACTCCGTTACAATGTAGAACTACTCCGTTACAATGTAGAACTACTCCGTTACAATGTAGAACTACTCCGTTACAATGTAGAACTACTCCGTTACAATGTAGAACTACTCCGTTACAATGTAGAACTACTCCGTTACAATGTAGAACTACTCCGTTACAATGTAGAACTACTCCGTTACAATGTAGAACTACTCCGTTACAATGTAGAACTACTCCGTTACAATGTAGAACTACTCCGTTACAAGTAAAAGTCCGGAAGTCAAACTGTACTCGAGTAAAAAGCACAAAAGTATTGGTTTCAAAATGTACTTAAAGTATACCAAGTAGTCCGGTAGCTTAGCGAAATTATGTGGACGCGGCGGACAAAAGCGGCAACATTTTTCCACATGCTCTCCATAACCATACGTTTCATTTTGGAAGGGGGGCCACGTCATCAAGATGTCAGAAGGCGGCCATCTTGGCGTTCAAAGATAGATAATATCTATAAGTGCCGCTATCTCGGCTTCTAAGAATATCACTAGATGTTTATTTGTGCCAATATCAAATAAATACGGTCATTCTAGCAACATATTTACATAATCTTCAACTTCAAATTATCTGTCACAGTTACAACTGCAAAGAGCTGTGCAATTCCAGTGTGCCTTCTGACATGAGCATCTTGCACCACAACCCTTTTTACAACCGCACTTTACCAGTTCATTGCAGGCTTTTGACGCCATAGGTAGAGTGCTCCACACAGGAAGCCAGACCTGGTTGTCGACATCCAATGTCCATCCCCATCCTTCTGGATTGGGTGTTGGCTGCTGGGCCAGTTCAGACGTGGCCCAGATCCCAGACTGGTATACAACTCGCTTCACGTGCTGCAGCAGTGAATCTTGTGTTGGTGGAATGTGTTCCATCGTTTTGTTCTTCTGGCAGAACCATTCTCGCCGTGCTTCATTGACAGATTCCAAATCACTTGTTTTGTCATACATGATGACTGTAAAGCGCTCAAGAAGGTGAAAGTGTTGGGCATCTACAGAGCCTACAATGTGACGTCATTTGAGGTTCGGGGGGGCGGGTACCGTCCTAAAGTCGGCTCTTCGGTGCTACTGAAAATTTCTGACGAGCCGAAATCATTTCGGCACTACAGCGCCGAAACAGCGGTAAAATAGCAGTATGAATCGGCCCTAAGGCTGCACGATGTATCATTATCGTATCGTTATCGAGGTATGAACATGAGCAAATATCAGTATCGCAAAAAGGGAAAGATATTGCGATATGACGGGTGGGGGTCGGTGGGCCAATCATACATGATTTTTGGGGTCCTTGACATGAAATAGTTTGAGAACCACTGATATAGAAACATAGGTTTTTTTGTCATGATTTAGAAGACATTTTGTAGAATCTGGTCTCGGGTCTTAATGGGTTTTTAAAATCCATTTCTGAATAGCAAGAGGCTATTTGTGGGTCCTTAGGCGTGGTGGAAAAATCCGGGAACCCCTGATGACCCCCTAAGCTGAGGCATGATAAGGTAGGTGTGTATGTGCGTGCCTGTGCGGTGTGGACGGTGGATCATTTTCCATTAAGGGTCAGTACTTCTGTAAGAAGGGTCTTCAGGAGGTCAAGAGGTACAAATACCATGCATTCAGATGTTAAACACACAGACCGCATGCAGCTGCACCGTAGATACCAAAGGCTGTACTGTACGTTGAAGGACCACAGCTTCCAGCTCCTTTAAGCAGGGATGTGCAGAGAGTGTTACAGGGGCTGAAATTCCGTAAAAAGGGCACTTTTGGGCCTGGGCTCAGTGGTCCAGGCACCTTGGCTGGTAATCCAGTCTGGCAGTGTGTGCCGCGGGTTCGACTCCCGATCCCGACGGCAAAAGCAAAGCAAAGTTCTTTGTTTACCCAGGGTGAATGGACTAAGCTCGAGACTTGTTTACAGCCAGACCCTGCTCATAGAACATTTCATGGTTGAGGTTCAATGCCTTGCTCAAGGGCACTTCAGCGGTGGTAATTTTAACGTGCCGGTCCGGGGATATACGAACTGGCGACCTTCCGGTATCAAGACCGCTCCGCAAACCGTTCGGCCACCGCTGCCTTTACTGCATGTCACTCCCCCATCTCTCTCCCCCATTTCCTGTCAGCCTACTGTCTTGTCCCTCCATAAAATATATAAAATAAAGGCGAAAGCCACAAAAAAACATAACAAAAAAAAGATGCTGCGTTGCAGATCAGGAGAGTTCTGGGAAAAAAAGCCATTCTCGGGGTGTGGCATGGAAAGGAGACGAGGGCATTTGCATTTCTTCCAAATCACATTGGGCTGAAAGGTCCCAAACTTTTCTCCCTTCTGGCTCCAAAACTATGGAATGCACTTCCCATCACAGTCAGAACTGCAGCCTCACTCCCAATCTTCCGCCGTAGTCTGAAAACCCACCATAACCCATAGCACTTGCCCTAGCCTAGCCCCCTTAGATAGCACTTTATGTAGACTTAGATAGTATTTTAAACAGACTTATAGCTTGTTACGTAGACAGCACTAGAATTGTTTTTTATTTTATGTAGTCATAGCACTTTATAGAACACATGTATAATATATAATATAGTATAGTATGAATAGTTTACATAGACACTCCACTGTTACGTTCTTAGTTTACGCTTGAGTCATGATAACTACTTTTTATATATGTGATGTATGCCATGCTTTTGTTATTTGTTTTGTTATTGCCTAATGTAAGTCGCTCTGGATTAAGAGCGTCTGCTAAATGCCTAAATTGTAAATTGTAAAGGTGCTATACAAATAGTGTATTATTATTATTATTTCCATGGACTATATGGAATATTGGATATTGCCGGGACCCGAGGGCCAGTTTTAAATGTTTTTTTGTGGCTTTCGCCTTTATTTGATATATTTTATGGAGGGACAGACAGTAGGCTGACAGGAAATGGGGAGAGAGATGTGGGGGAAGACATGCCGTAAAGGCCGTCGGGATCGGGAGTCGAACCCGCGGCACACTGCCAGACTGGATTGCCAGCCAAGGTGCCTGGACCACTGAGCCACGGCCCAGGCCACGAGGGCCAGTTTTAAACACGCTACGATGCATAAGTGTGCCGAAACGGCTGAAACGGCTGAAATAGCAACAGCTGGCCACGAGTTTGGAGACAATGACCCAGTTTGACCTCATCGCATACAGTTGACATCACTCACAAACACGCACGCACGCACGCACGCACGCACGCACGCACGCACGCACGCACGCACACACACACACACACACACACACACACACACACACACACACACACACACACACACACACACACACACACACACACACACACACACACACACACACACACACACACACACACGATGTACATTCACTAACACACACGTCCACCTGGCACAGGGCACGGTGGTGGTGTTGTTATTGTGACCTTTGACCTTGTGGTGACCTCCGGGACCAGAGCGCTGTCAGACTGTGTTTCTGTCACCTAGCTGCCTTCGACAACCACAACAACATTCACCCATGTATCTTCTGCTCTCAAAGGGCTTAAATGGACTGCATTCATAATGGCGTCATTCTCCAAAAGCACTTTACATAGTATTTCAAGCACACGCACACACGCACACACACACACACACAGCGAAGGAAACTGTGTGCAGTGACCCCGGGTAATACCCAGCTGCCAACAGCTCTGCTATTAGCTCTATTGCAGTGGGTTTTCATGTCAACGTGCAACGTCCATTATTTATTCGGTCTTTGAGCCACAGGCTACAATTTGATGAGATTTAGCCTCTCAGACTTAGATTATTTTGTACTTTTACTCAAGTACATTTTGAATTCTGTACAAGTAAAAATTGTGAGTAGTAGGCTACCTTTTCCAAATGTAAAGAAGGAAAAAGATATGCACATCCCACAGGTTTATACGGTGCTGGACCCAAACAATGATCAAATGAAGAAAAAAAGGAATGTCTTCTTCATATATAGGCTATACCTTTTCCACCAGCGTTCCACAGTGTAAGACATAATGTCGGGTCCTGAGTGCTCCATTCGAATACAAAACAACTCGCCCCTTTACCAACTCGCCCCGGGCGTACAGCCGGCGGAACAGCGCGGCCTTGTATTCCTAAAGTAACCTATAAGTAAATTATGCTTAAACGGTTAAACCTAACCTTATTCCTAACCTTAACCTCAGTAAAACTATGCCTAAACCTAACCCTATACCTAAACTTAGCCCCAGTAAAACTATGTCTAACCCTAAACGTATTTCTAACCATATGCTCAGTAAAACAAAATAAAGAATACAAGAACCGCCGCACCGAGCGGTCGGCGTGAGGTCGGCGGAAAAAAGCTGGGGCGAGATGGAATTGGGGCGACCGAACCTGTTACCGCTCCATATATAGATGGAATTGGGGCGACCGTACCTGTTACCGCTCCATATATAGATGGAATTGGGGCGACCGTACCTGTTACCGCTCCATATATAGATGGAATTGGGGCGACCGTACCTGTTACCCTCCATATATAGATGGAATTGGGGCGACCGTACCTGTTACCGCTCCATATATAGATGGAATTGTGGCGACCGTACCCGTTACCCTCCATATATAGATGGAATTGGGGCGACCGTACCTGTTACCCTCCATATATAGATGGAATTGGGGCGACCGTACCTGTTACCCTCCATATATAGATGGAATTGGGGCGACCGTACCTGTTACCGCTCCATATATAGATGGAATTGGGGCGACCGTACCTGTTACCCTCCATATATAGATGGAATTGGGGCGACCGTACCTGTTACCCTCCATATATAGATGGAATTGGGGCGACCGTACCTGTTACCCTCCATATATAGATGGAATTGGGGCGACCGTACCTGTTACCCTCCATATATAGATGGAATTGGGGCGACCGTACCTGTTACCCTCCATATATAGATGGAATTGGGGCGACCGTACCTGTTACCCTCCATATATAGATGGAATTGTGGCGACCGGACCTGTTACCCTCCATATATAGGTGGAATTGGGGCGACCGTACCTGTTACCCTCCATATATAGATGGAATTGTGGCGACCGGACCTGTTACCCTCCATATATAGATGGAATTGTGGCGACCGGACCTGTTACCCTCCATATATAGATGGAATTGTGGCGACCGGACCTGTTACCCTCCATATATAGGTGGAATTGGGGCGACCGTACCTGTTACCGCTCCATATATAGATGGAATTGGGGCGACCGTACCTGTTACCGCTCCATATATAGATGGAATTGGGGCGACCATACCTGTTACCCTCCATATATAGATGGAATTGGGGCGACCGTACCTGTTACCGCTCCATATAAAGATGGAATTGGGGCGACCGTACCCGTTACCCTCCATATATAGATGGAATTGGGGCGACCGTACCTGTTACCCTCCATATATAGATGGAATTGGGGCGACCGTACCTGTTACCGCTCCATATATAGATGGAATTGGGGCGACCGTACCTGTTACCCTCCATATATAGATGGAATTGGGGCGACCGTACCTGTTACCGCTCCATATATAGATGGAATTGGGGCGACCGTACCGGTTACCGCTCCATATATAGATGGAATTGGGGCGACCGTACCTGTTACCCTCCATATATAGATGGAATTGGGGCGACCGTACCTGTTACCCTCCATATATAGATGGAATTGGGGCGACCGTACCTGTTACCCTCCATATATAGATGGAATTGGGGCGACCGTACCCGTTACCCTCCATTCAACTCCATTCCTCCAGGGATTTGCCAACGTCCGTCCAGAGCAGGGCTGGGCAACTTTGACGATGGAGAGGGCCACTATATTTCCACACTCACTCCAGAGGGCCACTATATTTCCACACTCACTCCAGAGGGCCACTATATTTCCACACTCACTCCAGAGGGCCACTATATTTCCACACTCACTCCAGAGGGCCACTATATTTCCACACTCACTCCAGAGGGCCACTATATTTCCACACTCACTCCAGAGGGCCACTATATTTCCACACTCACTCCAGAGGGCCACTATATTTCCACACTCACTCCAGAGGGCCACTATATTTCCACACTCACTCCAGAGGGCCACTATATTTCCACACTCACTCCAGAGGGCCACTATATTTCCACACTCACTCCAGAGGGCCACTATATTTCCACACTCACTCCAGAGGGCCACTATATTTCCACACTCACTCCAGAGGGCCACTATATTTCCACACTCACTCCAGAGGGCCACTATATTTCCACACTCACTCCAGAGGGCCACTATATTTCCACACTCACTCCAGAGGGCCACTATATTTCCACACTCACTCCAGAGGGCCACTATATTTCCACACTCACTCCAGAGGGCCACTATATTTCCACACTCACTCCAGAGGGCCACTATATTTCCACACTCACTCCAGAGGGCCACTATATTTCCACACTCACTCCAGAGGGCCACTATATTTCCACACTCACTCCAGAGGGGCCGCATTGCATATTATTGTCGTAGCAAAAATAGATGATCTACAAGGTCAAAACGTGTCGCAGCGCGACGCTTTTTGAGCTTGTAGATCAGCTATTTTTCTATATTTGAATTGAAATACTGAATCGTTTTTTTGCTATTTTTTAATTGGAATCCTGAAAAGTAACCTTTTTATTTAATTTCAAATGCATTTAGTTATAGTTATGTTAACTTTATGAACCAAATACGAATACATTGGACATAAAAAAGACAATAACATTCTAATACTAGTAAATAGATGAAATCATTAATTTCGGAAATCAATAATTCAGCTAACTAGTATTCTGATATTAACCTGAGGGCCGCATTAAGTGATGGTGGGGGCCGCATGTGGCCCCCGGGCCGCCAGTTGCCCATGTATGGTCCAGAGCTACTACGCCTCAGAAGGCATTCTCTTGTTTAGAGAGGGTTTTATAATGAGTCCATTGGGCCTCGACAACAACAACAGCTTGGGACTATTCTAGTCTGCAGGTTGCAAATCTCAGATGACAATCCCACATGCAGCAAAAAACAAAAAGAAACAAAAAAAATTAGACATCACGACGGCAGTGGCGTGCACAGATAGACACTAGGGGGTGCTAGAGCACCCCCTGCCCTTTTGGCAATGTGCCCTTAACACTTTTTTTCTTTTTTCTTATTTTGTACAGTTACACTGTACAGTATGTGGACCATGGTAACATTGATCAATTCTTGATAAAAAGCTTCTAATATATTATTTAGGCCCCACAATCTATAAATCTCACACTATTAAGGCAACCGGCCGGTTCCACGTGCTGCACAAAGTGCCCTTTTTTTCCACTTGAGCACCTGCCCCTCTAAATGTCTGTGCATGCCACTGACGACGGGGTCGTGCCGAGACAATAACGGGGGCGGTTGTGTTGTTTTGACGCGCGCCGTTCCTTCACCAGGCAGTTATAATGAGTCTATTTCTTTATTTATAATGTGTTTTATAGTCTCATCACCATATTATTTAGTCGAGGAAACATTTTCACAGCAGTCACTTCGAGGGGTATACACAGCTGTAGAAGGCAATAACAATAATTGTGGATATCTGTCAAAAGGGCCGCTGTGAAAATTGTGCTATTAAGAGTTTTTTTAAAAGCTCAGTGTTAATAACCATTTGTCGTCCTATTTTTTTTTTTTAACCTTAAAAAAAAACAATAATAATAAAGAAAGTGAAAGTGTTTAGGTCTGTGGCTTTTATGAATATTTATCCTTTCCGACGAGCAGCGGTTTTCCAGCCGACACGCGACAGCATCCGTTAATACCAAAGGGCCAGTTCTAACAGTAGGAGGCACAACGTGGAACTAGTGTTGTCAGAAATGTTTTATTCAGTTTTAATAAGCAATAATATGTCAACATTTTAATTACTTTTTATTTATTTATTGGTATTCAGACAGCCAGCAACGCTCCCAACATTATTTTTGTCTCTGTGACACATCTAAGGGCCACAATCTGCATTCAAAGATGTTCCCAGAAGCTTTGTCATTGGTCGAAGAAATGCATGATGCCACAGATTTTCACTAGCCGACACGCTGTGAGCTTGTAGATCTGCCATTTTCAGAGCGCAACACCCGAGCACAACAAAACAAATAAACAACAAATAAATGACTTTTTTTATTATTTTTTTTTATTATTTTAGATCTACTCGATCTCTTCCGCACTCGTCCCTCCCTAGCATTTTTTTTTTTAAATGTTTTTTTTGTGGCTTTCGCCTTTATTTTACATTTTTTATGGAGGGACAGACAGTAGGCTGACAGGAAATGGGGAGAGAGATGGGGGGATGACATGCAGTAAAGGCCGTCGGGATCGGGAGTCGAACCCGCGGCACACTGCCAGACTGGATTACCAGCCAAGGTGCCTGGACCGCTGAGCCACGGCCCAGGCCTCTCCCTAGCATTTTAGTTTTGTTTTTATTTGTCGATTGACGACGAAATCGACACCGCACGGAACATGCACGGCCACCGCACGTATACCGCGAGCACCAGTATAGTACTCATGTGCACATCAGGAGGAGTGCATGTGCCCTCAGTGTTCTTGTCGACAATATAATCTCCTGACCTTCTGAACGGAACACGAACTTTAGCTTTCTGAAGATGTCCAGCTAAGCTCAAAAAGGCCAGCGGTGAGGCTATTATTAGCGGCGGCCTTATGTAAGTGTCTCCGCAGATCCAGTTACACGGCTGTAAACACCTAAAGCCCTCAACGACCCAGCAGGCGGCCACCATGAACGCCCGCTGACTGTCCTGTAAAGCACGGCACGGGGTCCGAGACCGATGAGGGGCTTCTAACCCATTTATACCCGAGGACGCCATCTGTGTCGCCTTATAGCTTTTAACCACTTTAAAACCATTATTTTATACTTTAGCTGTTGAAAAATAGCAGATCTACAAGCTCGTGGTGCGGCACCGAGTGCCGCGCTACGAGCTTGGAGATCTGCTATTCTTCAACAGCTAAAGTATAAAATAATGGTTTGAAAAGTGTGGTTTTGAAAGTGTGGTTCAAATCTTTGAATATATATTCTTTCTCAGCAAGCGTTTTTTTTGTATAGTATGATACTATAGGATCATACTACTTGTAGATCAGCTATTTTTGCTACGACAATAATATGCAATGCGGCCCCTCTGGAGTGAGTGTGGAAATATAGTGGCCCTCTCCATCGTCAAAGTTGCCCACCCCTGACATGGATCATTGTCCTATTGTCTTTTTCCAGAATTCTATGTTTTCTATTTGTTTTATTGCCATAAAATCTACAAAGTAACTAAAGTTGTCAAATAATAGTGGAGTAAAAGTACAATATTTGCCTCTGAACTGTAAAAGTACTGAAAATGTATCATACTCAAGTAAAGTACTAATACAGTACTTGAGTAAATGTAATTAGTTACTTTAGACTACTGCCAATGGCTCAGGTCGTAGAGCGGCCGCTTTGGGGAACCGGAAGGTTCCCTGCAGCTCCATCCCATGCAGGCTCCAACTGTCCTTCAAGTGTCCTTGAACAAAGACTCATCTGAACCCCTAATTACTCCTGGAGAGCAGGTTGGTGCCTTGCATGGTTTCCTCCGCCCTCGGTGTCAGAATGTGTGTATGAATGGGAGAATAATGTAATGCACAATATATGTAAAGTGCCTCGGTTGAAGGTGCTATATAAATGCAGCATTTAGAGAGAGAGAGAGAGAGAGAGAGAGAGCTCAGAGAGAGGGAGAGAGGGGGGGGTGGGGGGGTGGGGGAGGAGTATCAAGTGTTGACAAGCTGAGCTAGTAAACAAGGGTAGAGGTTTCCTGAGGAAACTCCTGTCTTGAGAAGACTTCACCACTAGGGGGCAACCTTATGCCATTCACTTGATTGTTTGGGACATCAAAATGTAGTGTGTGTGTGTTATCTATAAAGTGTGTGTGTGCATTTGTGTGTGTGTGTGTGTGTGTGTGTGTGTGTGTGCATGTGTGAGTGTGTGTGTGTGTGTGCATGTGTGTGTGTTATCTATAAAGTGTGTGTGTGCTGTGTGTGCATGTGTGTGTGTGCGTGTGTGTGTGTGCATGTGTGTGTGTGTTATCTATAAAGTGTGTGTGTGCTGTGTGTGCATGTGTGTGTGTGTGCGTGCGTGCGTGCGTGCGTGCGTGCGTGCGTGCGTGCGTGCGTGCGTGCGTGTGTGTGTGTGTGTGCATGTGTGTGTGTGTTATCTATAAAGTGTGTGTGTGCTGTGTGTGCATGTGTGTGCGTGCGTGTGTGTGTGTGTGCATGTGTGTGTGTTCATACTTGGCTTTCGCTCCTGCATCTTCATAGCCTTTGTTTGAAACGTCCTCCAGTCCACCAATCAGATGCTTGAACGAGCTGAGGAGGAAGAAGGTGACAATCAATCACGATCTTGCATCGCGCCCACGCACGCACGCACGCACGCACGCACGCACGCACGCACGCACGCACGCACGCACGCACGCACACACGCACGCACGCACGCACCAGAAGAAAAGCAGCCAGCCACAGTAAAATTAACCAACAGTTAATGAGACATAGAGACAGACAGACAGACAACCAGGTCAGCAAACAGCTGTTGGTAAACTTGAGCTGATTTGACAATATCATGGAAACAATCCAATCCACTTCATTTATAGAGCGTCGCAGTCCCGTCCCCTTTCATGACGACGCCAGGCCAAGGATTATAATAATTCCCAATGCATTTTCCCCATAGACATTTCAAAAAGTATTTATTTAAAGACCTTTTAAGCGTCGTACGAAGCCAACTCGAGTCGTGACAAATCATGACAACTAACACAATATTTTGGATCAAACAAATAATTACAAAGAAGAAAAACAACAAAGAAAAGTGTTTTTTTCTTCTAATTATTTGTTGGGCCCAAAACATTGTGTTTATTGTCCTGATTTGTCACGACAAGAGTTGGCTTTGTCCGCGGCGTAAACGTCTTTAAATAAATACTTTTTGAAAAGTCTATGAGGAAAATGAACGGGGAGTTATTCCCCAGGTCTCTCTCGAGGGGGCGAGACTGCGACGCTCTATGGAGCACATTTTACAGTGAGGCACCCAAAAGATTCTCAACATGGGCTCCGGGAGGCGGGGACCTCCAGGGGTCTTTGAGGGGGTTGACCCCCCCCCCCGGCCCGGGGGGGGGGGTGAATAATTGATAGTTCGGAACCAAATGGACCCTTACCGACACGCGTGGCTACAGGCGCTGCCTGCAGGTGTTTTTGAAAAGCCCCTCCGGCACAAAACAGCGCAGTGTCCAGAACCAGTGGGGTGCCCCTGAATCTGCACGGCTTTGTTGAATCCCCCCGAAGAGCGAAGAGTGTTATGCAACACCATCACGTCTACCTCTGTATACAGTATGCTACAGTGTATGCAACACCATCACGTCTACCTCTGTATACAGTATGCTACAGTGTATGCAACACCATCACGTCTACCTCTGTATACAGTACGCTACAGTGTATGCAACACCATCACGTCTACCTCTGTATACAGTATGCTACAGTGTATGCAACACCATCACGTCTACCTCTGTATACAGTATGCTACAGTGTATGCAACACCATCACATCTACCTCTGTATACAGTACGCTACAGTGTATGCAACACCATCACGTCTACCTCTGTATACAGTACGCTACAGTGTATGCAACACCATCACGTCTACCTCTGTATACAGTACGCTACAGTGTATGCAACACCATCACGTCTACCTCTGTATACAGTACGCTACAGTGTATGCAACACCATCACGTCTACCTCTGTATACAGTACGCTACAGTGTATGCAACACCATCACGTCTACCTCTGTATACAGTACGCTACAGTGTATGCAACACCACCACGTCTACCTCTGTATACAGTACGCTACAGTGTATGCAACACCATCACGTCTACCTCTGTATACAGTACGCTACAGTGTATGCAACACCATCACGTCTACCTCTGTATACAGTACGCTACAGTGTATGCAACACCATCACGTCTACCTCTGTATACAGTGCGCTACAGTGGATGTTCTTCTGATCTCAAAGCACACAACGGACTATTTGTCGTTATTGGAAGCTTGTACAGCTAATAATAAAATCCTTTTTATATTCATTGGGTAAAAAAAACAACCATTCCCTTCAGTCTTAACCCGTTTTGGACGGGAACCCCTTTTGGTGTTTTAAAGCATCATGTTATACTTTAGCTGTTGAAAAATAGCAGATCTACAAGCTCGTAGCGCGGCACCGAGTGCCGCGCTACGAGCTTGTAGGTCTGCTATTTTAAAAAATGTGATTTGAGGCACATTTTTTTTAAATGTGCCTCAAATCTTTGAATATATATTATTACAGAGTGAACATTTTAACTCAAATCTTTGCTTCTGGGGGGTCCCTGGAACAACATATTTTCAGATGGGGGGGGGGGCGGAGGCATATTACATATCGTTTTTGGGGTCCTTTTTTAAAATGTCGACGTCAGGCATAAAGGGGTTAAGCAGCCATGCACTAAGCAACGGACCATTTGTTTTGTTTCCTAGTGAAAAAATTAATCCTCTTTTTTAAATTCATTGTGTCAAAATATTGACTCCGCTGGTGAGCGGCCGTGTAATTAAGCTTGGGGTCAGCTCTGCACTGCTCTGCTGAGGTTGGTTTGGCAGCAATGACTGGCTTCACTCTACCTTATCCCTCAGTTATAGCAATGCTCTTAGCCATCTCTCTCTCTCCTCTTAGCCATCTCTCTCTCTCTCTCTCTCTCTCTCTCTCTCTCTCTCTCTCTCTCTCCTCTTAGCCATCTCTCTCTCTCCTCTTAGCCATCTCTCTCTCTCTCTCTCTCTCTCTCTCTCCTCTTAGCCATCTCTCTCTCTCTCTCTCTCTCTCCTCTTAGCCATCTCTCTCTCTCTCTCTCTCTCCTCTTAGCCATCTCTCTCTCTCCTCTTAGCCATCTCTCTCTCTCTCTCTCTCTCTCTCTCTCTCTCTCTCTCTCTCTCTCTCTCTCTCTCTGAGTGGGTGTGGATGTGCTGCTGAGTGAGTGAGAAGCGTTTGGTTTGTTTCCTAAGTTTGTTTCTTTCAAACTTTGTTTTCTTTTTTTTTTCTTTGATTTGTTATTTAGTAACAGTTTTCATAGTGGGTTTTGTTTTATTTTGGTGTTCCGTGTGCGGCCAGCCGCTGTGCTGGGCGCATTGTTAATTTGTTTGTTAAACAATGAGTATGCTAATACCCGGACTGACAAGGAAACACGGCATTAAGATCGCCTCTGCCATTCCTTGTACAGTAGAACAATGTGGTTTAGCTGTCGGAGAAGTTGTTGGTTACAACAGTGTGAAATCTGCCGCTCGTATGAATGGCGCGGTTGTGATTTTTGTTGACAGTGTTGACAAAGTACATGTTTTGGTGGAGCGTGGTGTTGTGATAAATGGATCATTTGTTTCTGTGTCTCCCCTTTCTACACCGTCCAAAAGAGTCATGATTTCTAATGTCCCGCCGTTCATTAATGACGCCGATTTGGCGAGAGAATTGTCCAGGTATGGAAAGATTATTTCAGCGATAAAAAAGCTGCCGTCAGGGTGCAAGTCCCCACTATTGAAACACGTCGTATCGCATAGACGGCAGGTCCTTATGATCCTGAATAGGACAGATGAGGAACTCAATCTGGTGTTTAGCGTCAAAGTCGATGATTTTAATTATACAGTGTATGCAACTTCTGGCACTTTGAAGTGCTTTAAATGTGGATTGGAGGGGCACTTGGCCCGCCGTGTCCTGGGGGAGGAGACACAGACGCGTCTACTGAACGGGGGGAGGAGGGGGCTGCGGGGCTGCAGCAGAGTCAGGACGGTGTGAGTGAGGAAGAGCAGACAGTCCAGGCACCGTTACCGGTGCCTAGGGCTAGGGTTAAGGTCAATGTTACAGTTCATGACCAATCCACCCCTGTCGCAACGGGTTCAGGAGAACAGGAGAAACAGAAAGACAGTGAAAGACAGGCACAGAGCAGTCAGAAAGGAAGTGTGGTTGTTAATAGTGATGAAACGGTTCAGATGGACATAACTGCAGAGGTTAATACTCTCAAAAGAAAAGGAAAGGATAGTAAGGGCACTCAAGCCAAAAAAGGTTTGAAAGCAGATGTTCTCACCCAGAAGGAGAAACAGACAGAGTGTGTGTCTAAAGACATAGAGGTTGAGGAGGTGGTGGAGGGGGAGGAAGAGGAGGAGGAGGAGGAGGAGGAGGAGGAGGGAGGAGGAGAGGAATGGGGGGATTGTGATGACAGTGATTTGTCTCAGTATAGTTTTTCAAGTCAGCCTATGTTTGGTCCACAGTCTGTGAACTCACCCCAGGATAAACACTATGAAATCAGGCAAATTCAAAGGTTTCTGCAGACAACTAAAAACATGAAAAATGTAGAGGTTGGAGATCATTTTGGGGATGAAAAATTGTTCTTAAAATCTGTCAGATCTCAGATGAAAGACAAATCAGAGAATGGTTATACCTCTCAAGAAGTGTACAGACTGAAAAAAATGGTTCAGAAACTCAATTCCAAGTTAAATGGAGGCTCAAATGCAAAACAAGACTAGCTGTCTTCTGTGGGTTTTGTTTTTGTTTGTTTTTTTCACATTAGAAGTCATGAGTGATTTCAGGGTTGCCACACTTAATTTAAATGGTGCCAGAGATGTGAAGAAAAGAGCAAGTTTTTTTGAATTGGTAAAATTAAAAAATATTAATGTGACTTTAGTCCAGGAAACGCACAGTGACACTTTTAACGAGACTGACTGGAGGATGGAGTGGGAAGGAGAGGTTGTTTTAAGCCACCTTCACAACAACAGTGGTGGAGTGGCACTTCTCTTCTCCAAAGATTTTGCGCCAAAATCCTATGAGGTTGAGGAAATTGTGAAGGGCAGATTAATAGTTGTCAGGGCCAAGTATGAACTTTTTACTATGGTATTCATTAATGTATATGCTCCTAATTTGGGAAATGTTAGAGTTCACTTTTTAAAGGAACTCAACAACATTTTGAAGCTGTGTGGGCCTGATGAATATTTATACCTGGCTGGAGATTTTAATTGTACAGAAAATGATCAGGTTGACCGCAATCATGTTGAGCCTCATGGTCCTTCTAAAGCAGCCATGCAGCGGCTGGTGGAAACACACACTTTAACTGATGTTTGGAGAGAAATGCATGACAACACAAGACAACATACATGGGTCCAGAGCAGAGACAGTGTTTTATCTATGGCCAGATTGGACAGATTGTATTGTTTTAAACACCATTTCAGTATTTTTAAAAAGTGTAATATACTGCCTGTTGGTTTTTCAGACCACTCAATGGTACTGTGTAGTGTTTTTATTGCAAATGTAAAGCACAGATCTGCATACTGGCACTTTAACACTGCTCTTTTATTAGATGTGAATTTTAGAGAGAGTTTTATTTTTCTTTGGAGTGGGTATCAATCTAGAAAGAGAGATTTTATTTCCTTGAAACAATGGTGGGATTGTGGAAAGGTGGAAATCAGGCAGTTTTGTCAACAGTACACTTTCAATGTCTCCCGTGACATCACCAGATCCATGAATGATCTGGAGATTGAAATCGTGGAGCTGCAGAATGTAGCTTCCACAGGAAATCGAGGCAGTATTGATGACCTCAAATACAAAAAAGCCGTTTTGGCTGACCTGCTGGGCTCTAAGGCGCAGGGGGCGCTGGTCCGGTCCCGGTTCCAGAGCGAGGCCCTAATGGACTCGCCGTCAAAGTTTTTTTTCGGCCTGGAGAAGAAGAAGGGACAGAGCAGATTCATCCATGCTCTGCGCTCTGACGGCGGACAACTGCTCACTGAGGCCAGTGACATCCGCCAGAGAGCAGTGGACTTCTATTCCCACCTGTACAACAGTGAATACAGTGAGGATGAGGAGGCTTTTGATCTGTTCTGCAGTGGGCTGCCCAAGGTTTCCAAGGGGACCAACAAAGAGCTGGAGGGTCCTCTGACTACAGAGGAGCTACATGCAGCGCTGCAGAGTATGCAAGGGGGTAAGGCCCCTGGCATAGATGGACTACCACCTGAGTTCTACAAGGCGTTTTGGGACACTCTTAAAGGAGACATTTTGGAAGTCTACAACGAATGCTTTAAAGACTCTTTTCTGCCTCAGAGCTGCAGGAGGGCAGTATTGACTCTATTGCCAAAGAAGGGTGACCTTCAGGAAATAAAGAACTGGCGGCCGGTCTCTCTATTGTGCACGGAGTATAAGCTGCTGTCCAAAGCCCTGGCCAACAGGCTGAAGAAGGTGTTGGAGCAGGTCGTCCACCGGACCCAGACATACTGCGTGCCCGGCAGGTCCATAGTTGACAATGTGTCACTAATTCGAGACATTTTGGACGTCTCTAGTTCTTTGGGCATAGATGCTGGTCTCGTTTCGTTGGACCAGGAGAAGGCATTTGACCGAACTGAGCACTGTTACCTCTGGAAAGTGTTGCAGAGGTACGGCCTCAGTGATGGTTTTATTGCCAGGATCAAGGTGATGTATGAAGACATTGAAAGTGTATTGAAGTTCAATGGGGGTCTATGTAAACCTTTCAAAGCAACACGGGGAATTAGGCAGGGGTGTGCAATGTCCGGTATGCTCTACTCTTTGTCAATTGAACCTTTGTTGCACAATATTCGCTCCAAGATTAATGGTTTAAGCTTTTCTGATTTTAACACACGTTTTATTTTATCTGCATATGCAGATGATGTGGTTGTCATCATAAAAAACCAAGATGATGTCACAAAGTTAGGACATATTGTTGAAACCTTTGGTAAAATTTCATCTGCAAAAGTAAACTGGGCCAAAAGTGAGGCCTTGGCAGTTGGGAGTTGGTCTGAAGGTTTACCTAAGCTGCCAGGAGGGTTAATGTGGAGGAGGGGAGGCTTGAAGTACCTGGGGTTTTTTTTGGGCGATAAACAGACTGAAGAAAAGAACTGGGAAGGAGTGGTGGAAAAGGTGGAGGGAAAGCTGGCAAAATGGAGGTGGCTATTACCACAAATGTCTTACAGAGGGAGGGTTCTGATCATTAACAATCTAGTGGCATCAACTCTTTGGCACAAGCTAAAATGCATGGAGCCCCCTGCTGGTCTGCTAAATAAACTGCAATCAATAATGATCAATTTCTTTTGGGACAAATTGCATTGGGTTTCACAGAGTGTGCTTTACCTGGCAAAAGAGGAGGGGGGTCAGGGGCTAATTCACCTTGAAAGCAGAACAGCAGCTTTCAGGTTACAGCACATACAACGGTACCTCACAGGAGGCTCTGAAGTGGTTTGGAAGCCATTAATGGACATAGTTTTAAGGAAAGTTGCAGGTTTGGGGCTAGATGCTTCTTTGTTTTTGGTAAACTGCAAGTGTATTAGGTTGTGTGATTTGTCTTCCTTTTATCAGGGACTTTTCAGGGCTTGGTCTCTTTTTAAATGGAATAGACTGGAGCCCGCATCTTCTTTGCACTGGCTCCTAGAGGAGCCTTTAACACATGGGGCCCGACTGGATGTGCAGGATGGAAGCAGACCTGGGCTCACACAGCGTCTGGTGTCAGCTGGGACAGTAAAACTCAAGCACGTTGTGGATGTAGCAGGTCCAGGATTTTACAACACAGAGGCAGCAGCTTCCTTACTGGGTCTAAAATCAAGGCGGCACACAAGAGACATTTTAAACGAATGGATTAAGAGGCTGAGTAAGGAGGAACTGGATATGCTACAGGACTATTTCAGTGGTGTGGAGCATCCTGATGGAGGGGATCCGTTCCCTGAGTTGGGTCTTGAAGTGGACCAAACTGGCTTGGTGGGTTCCCTTTTGAGACCCCAAAATGAGACCACTACAGACTTGTACATGTTGGGGGGGAAAGCATTGTACAAATACTGTGTAAAGGCTTTGAACAAAACACAGCTGAGTGGGAAAACAGACACTGTATGGAGAGAGACTTTAAAGATGGACGATGATCGCAAACCAGTTTGGAGGGTGTTATATAAGCCACCTTTGAACAAGAGATCAGGGGATCTACAGTGGAGGATTTTGAAGGGAGCGCTTGGCGTTAATAGCTTTGTCTCCAGGATAAATCCCTCAGTGTCCACCAAGTGCCCCTTCTGTGAAGAGCCGGAAACTATTTTTCATTGTTTCATGGAATGTTTCAGATTACAAAGTTTATTTGATATTTTAAAAGTGTTTTTTTCATGTTGTGATGAGGACTGGTGCGAAATGGCTTTTATTCTTGGTGCTGGTTACAGCAAGGACAATGCAAAAAAGTGGCAGGTTTTGAATTGTGTTGTGGGACAGGCTAAATTGGCCATCTATAAAACCAGGAAAAATCAAATGTTGAATGGTTCAGGGGTGGAGCTCTTGCCAATGTTTAAGGCATTGGTAAGGGCCAGAATCAGAGTGGACTTCCGTTTCTATTCACTTATGAATGATGTTGATTTCTTTATTTTTCAGTGGTGCTTTAATGAAGCGCTGTGTTCTGTTGTGGAGGAACAGTTGGTTTTTAATTATGTATTGTTATAGGGTTTTTGCTATTTTTGGAATGATGTCATGTTTTAAAACTGATACAGCTTAATAGAAAATAAAGGATTTTTAAAAAATCAAAAAAATCTCTCTATCTGTGTTTCTCTCTGTCTCTCTCTCTCTCTCTCTCTCTCTCTCTCTCTCTCTCTCTCTCTCTCTCTCTCTCTCTCTCTGTTTCTCTCTCTCTCTCTATCTGTGTTTATCTCTCTCTCTCTCTATCTGTGTTTATCTCTCTCTCTCTCTCTCTCTCTCTGTTTCTCTCTCTCTCTCTCTCTCTGTTTCTCTCTCTCTCTCTATCTGTGTTTATCTCTCTCTCTCTATCTGTGTTTATCTCTCTCTCTCTATCTGTGTTTCTCTCAATTCAATTCAATTCAATTCAACAGGCTTTATTGGCATGACATTTTACAAGTGTTGCCAAAGCACAATCACAGATATGACAAATAACAACATAACAACATAATATCAATGACATGAAAAAATAAATAAAAATAAAATAAAATAAAGCAGGTGGTGCAGAAAATAAAACATGGCATACTGTATGTGTGTCCTACTGGTTGTCCTTTTCTTGTGAGGAATTGACATATTTTGCAGCCAAAACTGCACATTCTTTCAAGGAGTGGTAATTTTTCCCTTTCTGTCATACTTCGTAATTCTGGGAAATTTGTTTCAAATCTGTGTTTCTCTATCTCTCTCTCTCTCTCTCTCTCTCTCTCTCTCTCTCTCTCTCTCTCTCTCTCTCTCTCTGTTTCTCTCTCTCTCTCTATCTGTGTTTCTCTCTCTCTCTATCTGTGTCTCTCTCTCTCTCTCTCTCTCTCTCTCTCTCTCTCTGTTTCTCTCTCTCTCTCTATCTGTGTTTCTCTCTCTCTATATATGTCTCTCTCTCTCTCTCTCTCTCTCTCTCTCTCTCTCTCTCTCTCTCTCTCTCTCTCTCTCTATCTGTGTTTCTCTCTCTCTCTCTCTCTCTCTCTCTCTCTCTCTCTCTCTCTCTCTCTCTCTCTCTCTCTCTATATCTGTGTCTCTCTCTCTCTCTATCTGTGTGTCTCTCTCTCTCTCTCTCTCTCTCTCTCTCTCTCTCACTCTCTCTCTCTCTCTCTCTCTCTCTCTATCTGTGTCTATCTCTATCTGTGTCTCTCTCTCTCTCTCTCTCTCTCTCTCTCTCTCTCTCTCTCTCTCTCTCTCTCTCTTTCCTCTATCTCTATCTCACCCACACAAACACTATCATGTGTAATGCACTACCGTGTGTGCGTGCGTGCGACCGTGCGTGCGTGCGACCGTGCGTGCGTGAGACCGTGTGTGCGTGCGACCGTGCGTGCGTGCGACCGTGCGTGCGTGTGTGCGTGTGTGCGTGCGCAGCATTGTGTGTACATTAGGTTTAGCAGCAGATATAAAATCATCCTTTGATCTCCAGGGGGAGGAGTCACCAGTCAGTGACGACACAGCTGCTATTTCTGTCCCTTCACTGCTCTTACCTGATTGGTTGTGATTATAGTAACACTTACTATGATTGGTTGTGATTATAGTAACACTTACTATGATTGGTTGTGATTATAGTAACACTTACTATGATTGGTTGTGGTAAATGGTAAATGGTAAATGGTGCATTTATATAGCGCCTTTATCCAAGGCGCTTTACATAGATTGTGCATTACATTCACCCATTCACACACACATTCATACACCGATTGCGACGGAAGCCATGCAAGGTACCAACCAGCACATCGGGAGCAATTTGGGGTTCAGTGTCTTGCCCAAGGACACTTCGACATGTAGACAGGAGGAGCCGGGATTCGAACCGCCGACCCATGGATCATTGGATGACCTGCTCTACCTCCTGAGCCACAGTCGTTGTGATTATAGTAACACTTACTATGATTGGTTGTGATTATAGTAACACTTACTATGATTGGTTGTGATTATAGTAACACTTACTATGATTGGTTGTGATTATAGTAACACTTACTATGATTGGTTGTGATTATAGTAACACTTACTATGAATGGTTGTGATTATAGTAACACTATGATTGGTTGTGATTATAGTAACACTTACTATGATTGGTTGTGATTATAGTAACCCTTACTATGATTGGTTGTGATTATAGTAACACTTACTATGATTGGTTGTGATTATAGTAACACTATGATTGGTTGTGATTATAGTAACACTTACTATGATTGGTTGTGATTATAGTAACACTATGATTGGTTGTGATTATAGTAACACTTACTATGATTGGTTGTGATTATAGTAACACTATGATTGGTTGTGATTATAGTAACACTTACTATGATTGGTTGTGATTATAGTAACACTTACTATGATTGGTTGTGATTATAGTAACACTTACTATGATTGGTTGTGATTATAGTAACACGTACTATGATTGGTTGTGATTATAGTAACACTTACTATGATTGGTTGTGATTATAGTAACACTTACTATGATTGGTTGTGATTATAGTAACACTTACTATGATTGGTTGTGATTATAGTAACACGTACTATGATTGGTTGTGATTATAGTAACACTTACTATGATTGGTTGTGATTATAGTAACACTTACTATGATTGGTTGTGATTATAGTAACACGTACTATGATTGGTTGTGATTATAGTAACACTTACTATGATTGGTTGTGATTATAGTAACACTTACTATGATTGGTTGTGATTATAGTAACACTTACTATGATTGGTTGTGATTATAGTAACACTTACTATGATTGGTTGTGATTATAGTAACACTTACTATGATTGGTTGTGATTATAGTAACACTTACTATGATTGGTTGTGATTATAGTAACACTTACTATGATTGGTTGTGATTATAGTAACACTTACTATGATTGGTTGTGATTATAGTAACACTATGATTGGTTGTGATTATAGTAACACTTACTATGATTGGTTGTGATTATAGTAACACTTACTATGATTGGTTGTGGTAAATGGTAAATGGTAAATGGTGCATTTATATAGCGCCTTTATCCAAGGCGCTTTACATAGATTGTGCATTACATTCACCCATTCACACACACATTCATACACCGATTGCGACGGAAGCCATGCAAGGTACCAACCAGCACATCGGGAGCAATTTGGGGTTCAGTGTCTTGCCCAAGGACACTTCGACATGTAGACAGGAGGAGCCGGGATTCGAACCGCCGACCCATGGATCATTGGATGACCTGCTCTACCTCCTGAGCCACAGTCGTTGTGATTATAGTAACACTTACTATGATTGGTTGTGATTATAGTAACACTTACTATGATTGGTTGTGATTATAGTAACACTTACTATGATTGGTTGTGATTATAGTAACACTTACTATGATTGGTTGTGATTATAGTAACACTTACTATGATTGGTTGTGATTATAGTAACACTTACTATGATTGGTTGTGATTATAGTAACACTATGATTGGTTGTGATTATAGTAACACTTACTATGATTGGTTGTGATTATAGTAACACTTACTATGAATGGTTGTGATTATAGTAACACTATGATTGGTTGTGATTATAGTAACACTTACTATGATTGGTTGTGATTATAGTAACACTTACTATGATTGGTTGTGATTATAGTAACACTTACTATGATTGGTTGTGATTATAGTAACACTTACTATGATTGGTTGTGATTATAGTAACACTTACTATGATTGGTTGTGATTATAGTAACACGTACTATGATTGGTTGTGATTATAGTAACACTTACTATGATTGGTTGTGATTATAGTAACACTTACTATGATTGGTTGTGATTATAGTAACACTTACTATGATTGGTTGTGATTATAGTAACACGTACTATGATTGGTTGTGATTATAGTAACACTTACTATGATTGGTTGTGATTATAGTAACACTTACTATGATTGGTTGTGATTATAGTAACACGTACTATGATTGGTTGTGATTATAGTAACACTTACTATGATTGGTTGTGATTATAGTAACACTTACTATGATTGGTTGTGATTATAGTAACACTTACTATGATTGGTTGTGATTATAGTAACACTTACTATGATTGGTTGTGATTATAGTAACACTTACTATGATTGGTTGTGATTATAGTAACACTTACTATGATTGGTTGCGATTATAGTAACACTATGATTGGTTGTGATTATAGTAACACTTACTATGATTGGTTGTGATTATAGTAACACTTACTATGATTGGTTGTGGTAAATGGTAAATGGTAAATGGTGCATTTATATAGCGCCTTTATCCAAGGCGCTTTACATAGATTGTGCATTACATTCACCCATTCACACACACATTCATACACCGATTGCGACGGAAGCCATGCAAGGTACCAACCAGCACATCGGGAGCAATTTGGGGTTCAGTGTCTTGCCCAAGGACACTTCGACATGTAGACAGGAGGAGCCGGGATTCGAACCGCCGACCCATGGATCATTGGATGACCTGCTCTACCTCCTGAGCCACAGTCGTTGTGATTATAGTAACACTTACTATGATTGGTTGTGATTATAGTAACACTTACTATGATTGGTTGTGATTATAGTAACACTTACTATGATTGGTTGTGATTATAGTAACACTTACTATGATTGGTTGTGATTATAGTAACACTTACTATGATTGGTTGTGATTATAGTAACACTTACTATGATTGGTTGTGATTATAGTAACACTTACTATGATTGGTTGTGATTATAGTTACACTATGATTGGTTGTGATTATAGTAACACTTACTATGATTGGTTGTGATTATAGTAACACTTACTATGAATGGTTGTGATTATAGTAACACTATGATTGGTTGTGATTATAGTAACACTTACTATGATTGGTTGTGATTATAGTAACACTTACTATGATTGGTTGTGATTATAGTAACACTTACTGTGAATGGTTGTGATTATAGTAACACTATGATTGGTTGTGATTATAGTAACACTTACTATGATTGGTTGTGATTATAGTAACACTATGATTGGTTGTGATTATAGTAACACTTACTATGATTGGTTGTGATTATAGTAACACTATGATTGGTTGTGATTATAGTAACACTTACTATGATTGGTTGTGATTATAGTAACACTATGATTGGTTGTGATTATAGTAACACTTACTATGATTGGTTGTGATTATAGTAACACTATGATTGGTTGTGATTATAGTAACACTTACTATGATTGGTTGTGATTATAGTAACACTTACTATGATTGGTTGTGATTATAGTAACACTTACTATGATTGGTTGTGATTATAGTAACACTTACTATGATTGGTTGTGATTATAGTAACACGTACTATGATTTGTTGTGATTATAGTAACACTTACTATGATTGGTTGTGATTATAGTAACACTTACTATGATTGGTTGTGATTATAGTAACACTTACTATGATTGGTTGTGATTATAGTAACACTTACTATGATTGGTTGTGATTATAGTAACACTTACTATGATTGGTTGTGATTATAGTAACACGTACTATGATTGGTTGTGATTATAGTAACACTTACTATGATTGGTTGTGATTATAGTAACACTTACTATGATTGGGTGTGATTATAGTAACACGTACTATGATTGGTTGTGATTATAGTAACACTTACTATGATTGGTTGTGATTATAGTAACACTTACTATGATTGGTTGTGATTATAGTAACACTTACTATGATTGGTTGTGATTATAGTAGGCCTAACACTTACTATGATTGGTTGTGATTATAGTAACACTTACTATGATTGGTTGTGATTATAGTAACACTTACTATGAATGGTTGTGATTATAGTAACACTTACTATGATTGGTTGTGATTATAGTAACACTTACTATGATTGGTTGTGATTATAGTAACACTTACTATGATTGGTTGTGATTATAGTAACACTTACTATGATTGGTTGTGATTATAGTAACACTTACTATGATTGGTTGTGATTATAGTAACACTTACTATGAATGGTTGTGATTATAGCAACACTTACTATGAATGGTTGTGATTATAGTAACCCTTACTATGATTGGTTGTGATTATAGTAACACTTACTATGATTGGTTGTGATTATAGTAACACTTACTATGATTGGTTGTGATTATAGTAACACTTACTATGAATGGTTGTGATTATAGTAACACTATGATTGGTTGTGATTATAGTAACACTTACTATGATTGGTTGTGATTATAGTAACACTATGATTGGTTGTGATTATAGTAACACTTACTATGATTGGTTGTGATTATAGTAACACTATGATTGGTTGTGATTATAGTAACACTTACTATGATTGGTTGTGATTATAGTAACACTATGATTGGTTGTGATTATAGTAACACTTACTATGATTGGTTGTGATTATAGTAACACTATGATTGGTTGTGATTATAGTAACACTTACTATGATTGGTTGTGATTATAGTAACACTTACTATGATTGGTTGTGATTATAGTAACACTTACTATGATTGGTTGTGATTATAGTAACACTTACTATGATTGGTTGTGATTATAGTAACACTTACTATGATTGGTTGTGATTATAGTAACACTTACTATGATTGGTTGTGATTATAGTAACACGTACTATGATTGGTTGTGATTATAGTAACACTTACTATGATTGGTTGTGATTATAGTAACACTTACTATGATTGGTTGTGATTATAGTAACACTTACTATGATTGGTTGTGATTATAGTAACACTTACTATGATTGGTTGTGATTATAGTAACACTTACTATGAATGGTTGTGATTATAGTAACACTTACTATGATTGGTTGTGATTATAGTAACACTTACTATGATTGGTTGTGATTATAGTAACACTTACTATGATTGGTTGTGATTATAGTAACACTTACTATGATTGGTTGTGATTATAGTAACACTTACTATGATTGGTTGTGATTATAGTAACACTTACTATGATTGGTTGTGATTATAGTAACACTTACTATGATTGGTTGTGATTATAGTAACACTTACTATGAATGGTTGTGATTATAGTAACACTTACTATGAATGGTTGTGATTATAGTAACCCTTACTATGATTGGTTGTGATTATAGTAACACTTTGGGCAGTTAGAAGAGCCTGGGTTCCATGTTGGGCAGTTAGAAGAGCCTGGGCTCCATGTTGGGCAGTTAGAAGAGCCTATGGGTTCCATGTTGGGCAGTTAGAAGAGCCTGGGTTCCATGTTGGGCAGTTAGAAGAGCCTGGGTTCCATGTTGGGCAGTTAGAAGAGCCTGGGTTCCATGTTGGGCAGTTAGAAGAGCCTGGGTTCCATGTTGGGCAGTTAGAAGAGCCTGGGTTCCATGTTGGGCAGTTAGAAGAGTGTTTGTTGAGCCTGGGTTCCATGTTGGGCAGTTAGAAGAGCCTGGGTTCCATGTTGGGCAGTTAGAAGAGCCTGGGTTCCATGTTGGGCAGTTAGAAGAGCCTGGGTTCCATGTTGGGCAGTTAGAAGAGCCTGGGTTCCATGTTGGGCAGTTAGAAGAGCCTGGGTTCCATGTTGGGCAGTTAGAAGAGCCTGGGTTCCATGTTGGGCAGTTAGAAGAGTGTTTGTTGAGCCTGGGTTCCATGTTGGGCAGTTAGAAGAGTGTTTGTTGTGGTTGTGAATCATTTGTCAAACACACTCTTTTCAAGCCAACACTAAGCAAATATCAGAACTGAACTCAAACCAACAAGTAGTTTGACCGAAGAACTTTGTTTAGGGAAGGAGAGAAAGTTTGGTGGGACATTTTCTGTGGCTTCGAGCTCTGAACAAACGATCAGTTGGGTGAACACAGGACCCAGCAGACCACTCTATTATCATTTAGCCGGGGACCCCCTGGGAGTCCCTCAAGGACCCCTGGGGGTCCCCGGACCCCACTTTGGGAGCCACTGCTTTAACGAGGTCGTTGGCTGATGAGCCACTGCTTTAACGAGGTCGTTGGCTTTAACGAGGTCGTTGGCTGATGATGTTACAAAGAAAGGAACGATAAAGTTGAGTCACAGCAAATTGTGTGTGACTCAGCAGTCAGTTAGGGGGGGGGGGGGTAAGTGGTCAGTCAGCCGGTCAGTCAGCCAGTCAGCATCCTTGGCGGTGATACGGTACATTTTCTATGGACATTATAGCGATAATAGCACTTTTTTGTTGGGACGTGTGTGTGTGTGTGTGTGTGCGTGTGTGCGTGCGTGCGTGCGTGCGTGCGTGCGTGCGTGCGTGCGTGCGTGCGTGTCCGTCCGTCTGTCCGTCTTGGAAAGGCCAAACCATATATTAGGCTGCCTTGCCAACAGGCGTGCACAGCATAGAGGGCCTTTGATTGGCCTGATTGAGGCTGCATTACAGACACCTGTGCTGTTAATAATGATTTAGTAGGTTCCAATTTGTATCGTTCCAATTTCTTCTCTGTATCGTTCCAATTTCTTCTCTGTATCGTTCCAATTTCAGTTCCTATACACACACACACACACACACACACACACACACACACACACACACACACACACACACACACACACACACACACACACACACACACACACACACACACACACACACAAACATAGTTGAACACGGATATTGCTGTTCCTTGGAGTGGTTGCACCACTCAAAAAACAGTGCAGTACAGTACAGTGCAGTGCAGTACAGTGCAGTACAGTACAGTACAGTACAGTACAGTACAGTACAGTACAGTACAGTGCAGTACAGTACAGTACAGTACAGTACAGTGCAGTGCAGTGTACAGTACAGTACAGTACAGTACAGTACAGTACAGTACAGTACAGTACAGTACAGTACAGTACAGTACAGTACAGTACAGTGCAGTGCAGTGCAGTGCAGTATTGCTAAGCATCTGGACTATAAATAGAATATCTAAACGTGTGAGACGTTATTTTTCAGAAAGGTTAAAATGGGTCTTAATGCTTCCAACTCGAGTAGAATTATTAATGTTCTGTAGGTGTAAGTGTCCATGACGAAAAAATATATATGATGTGGAGACAATAAAGACTATTATTATCATTATTATTGAAGGTGGTAACAGTCCATTTGCTCAGTACAATATTTCGGGGGCATATTTAGAATGTGTGCAGGGTTAAGTACGTAGTTTGCATTAATGAGGATTTAGTTGACACAATGAAATAAAATGGCGATAGTATCCAGTGTGGGGCAGACGGCCTGCCACAGCCAGATTTGGGAGACCAGTAGTATTGTTGCAAGGAAAGCGGTAAAATTAGACTTTTAGTCCGACGGAGCGTCACAGTATAACTCTATGTAGACACACACGTGACACAAAAGTAGGACCCGGAAGTATCTCTGGAGGGGGCGCTCACGTCACGGCTAAAATACTGAATACAGTCCTCCTAGTTTCAACTGTCTGTCTGTCCCATTGTCCATGGTTCTGTCTGTCTGTCTCATTGTCCATGGCTCTGTCTGTCTGTCTCATTGTCCATATATGGCTCTGTCTGTCTGTCTCATTGTCCATATATGGCTCTGTCTGTCTGTCTCATTGTCCATGGCTCTGTCTGTCTGTCTCATTGTCCATGGCTCTGTCTGTCTGTCTGTCTGTCTCATTGTCCATGGCTCTGTCTGTCTGTCTCATTGTCCATATATGGCTCTGTCTGTCTGTCTCATTGTCCATATATGGCTCTGTCTGTCTGTCTCATTGTCCATGGCTCTGTCTGTCTGTCTCATTGTCCATGGCTCTGTCTGTCTGTCTCATTGTCCATATATGGTTCTGTCTGTCTGTCTCATTGTCCATGGCTCTGTCTGTCTGTCTGTCTCATTGTCCATGGCTCTGTCTGTCTGTCTCATTGTCCATGGCTCTGTCTTGTGACATGTGACAAGTTCTGCAGGAGTAAAAAGAATAACTTATTTTCTATCATTTGTCATCAAATTAATTATTAGCTTCCATGAATCCAAGGAATACATGTAACTCCTGTGTTAACTGTGTTGAATACATGTAACTCCTGTGTTAACTGTGTTGAATACATGTAACTCCTGTGTTAACTGTGTTGAATACATGTAACTCCTGTGTTAACTGTGTGTTGAATACATGTAACTCCTGTGTTAACTGTGTTGAATACATGTAACTCCTGTGTTAACTGTGTTGAATACATGTAACTCCTGTGTTAACTGTGTTGAATACATGTAACTTCTGTGTTAACTGTGTGTTGAATACATGTAACTCCTGTGTTAACTGTGTTGAATACATGTAACTCCTGTGTTAACTGTGTGTTGAATACATGTAACTCCTGTGTTAACTGTGTTGAATACATGTAACTCCTGTGTTAACTGTGTGTTGAATACATGTAACTCCTGTGTTAACTGTGTTGAATACATGTAACTCCTGTGTTAACTGTGTTGAATACATGTAACTCCTGTGTTAACTGTGTGTTGAATACATGTAACTCCTGTGTTAACTGTGTTGAATACATGTAACTCCTGTGTTAACTGTGTGTTGAATACATGTAACTCCTGTGTTAACTGTGTGTTGAATACATGTAACTCCTGTGTTAACTGTGTGTTGAATACATGTAACTCCTGTGGTAACTGCGTGTTGAATACATGTAACTCCTGTGTTAACTGTGTGTTGAATACATGTAACTCCTGTGTTAACTGTGTTGAATACATGTAACTCCTGTGTTAACTGCGTGTTGAATACATGTAACTCCTGTGTTAACTGTGTTGAATACATGTAACTCCTGTGTTAACTGTGTGTTGAATACATGTAACTCCTGTGTTAACTGTGTTGAATACATGTAACTCCTGTGTTAACTGTGCAGAGTATAGGATGGGGAAGGTACAACTTACAATGTAGGCACTTATATTAGGCAAGAAGAAAAAAGGATGGCAATACATCACATACATAAAAAGTAGTAACATGCGTAAGCTAAGAACGTAACAGTGGAATCTCTATATAATGAAACTATACATATATACTATACTATACTATACACTATAAAGTGCTATGACTACATAAAATGCCATTTCTAGTGCTGTCTACGTAACATGCTATAGGCTAAGTCTGTTTAAAATGCTATCTAAGTCTACATAAAGTGCTATCTAAGGGGGTGTGCTACGGGCCATGATGGAGTCTGAAAAGGTGGGTTTTCAGACTACGGCGGAAGATTGGGAGTGAGTCTGTAGTTCTGACTGCAATGGGAAGTTCATTCCATAGTTTAGATTGGGAGTGAGTCTGTAGTTCTGACTGTAATGGGAAGTTCATTCCATAGTTTAGATTGGGAGTGAGTCTGCAGTTCTGATTGTAACGGGAAGTGCATTCCATAGTTTTGGAGCCAGAAGGGAGAAGAGTTTGGGACGTGTGGAGCGTTGTCCCGGCGTTTTTAGTGAAGGTAGGCCTACTTCCAGCTTCCCTGCGTTGGCTGATCTGAGTGCGCGGGAGGGTTTGTAGGGTTCAATCATACTTGCAAGATATGGTCTAAACAATATATAAGTTATAATAATAAAACTACCGGTAAATGTTTAATTGTTCAATTTGAGCATTTAAAAAATAATAAGTAAAGTAATATTAATATATTACTCTTGCTGAGACAGTAATATGTAATGACAAATATGAGTTTAAAATTAAGCCTAACCCTAAACCTAATTAAGTAATAAAAGTAATATATTCGAATGATTGAACATTGTATTCACAGTATGTAGAATGGGTACATTTCATTGTATTTCACAGTATGTAGAATGGGTACATTTCATTGTATATCACAGTATGTAGAATGGGTACATTTCATTATATATCACAGCATGTAGAATGGGTACATTTCATTATATATCACAGCATGTAGAATGGGTACATTTCATTATATATCACAGTATGTAGAATGGGTACATTTCATTATATATCACAGTATGTAGAATGGGTACATTTCATTGTATATCACAGTATGTAGAATGGGTACATTTCATTGTATTTCACAGTATGTAGAATGGGTACATTTCATTATATATCACAGTATGTAGAATGGGTACATTTCATTATATATCACAGTATGTAGACTGGGTACATTTCATTATATATCACAGTATGTAGAATGGGTACATTTCATTATATATCACAGTATGTAGAATGGGTACATTTCATTATATATCACAGTATGTAGAATGGGTACATTTCATTATATATCACAGTATGTAGAATGGGTACATTTCATTATATATCACAGTATGTAGAATGGGTACATTTCATTATATTTCACAGTATGTAGAATGGGTACATTTCATTATATTTCACAGTATGTAGAATGGGTACATTCCATTATATATCACAGTATGTAGAATGGGTACATTTCATTATATATCACAGTATGTAGAATGGGTACATTTCATTATATTTCACAGTATGTAGAATGGGTACATTTCATTATATATCACAGTATGTAGAATGGGTACATTTCATTATATATCACAGTATGTAGAATGGGTACATTTCATTATATATCACAGTATGTAGAATGGGTACATTTCATTATATATCACAGTATGTAGAATGGGTACATTTCATTATATATCACAGTATGTAGAATGGGTACATTTCATTATATATCACAGTATGTAGAATGGGTGCATGTCATTGTATTTCACAGTAGCCTATGTAGAATGGGTACATTTCATTATATATCACAGTATGTAGAATGGGTACATTTCATTATATTTCACAGTATGTAGAATGGGTACATTTCATTATATTTCACAGTATGTAGAATGGGTACATTTCATTATATATCACAGTATGTAGAATGGGTACACCACATGGCACACTGTCTGGATATCTGGATTCTAGAAAATAAAAACATGACACCTCATTTCAAAACGGTTGCATGCAGATCCCTGGTTTAGTGGGATAGTGTGACACCTTGTGGTGAAGGTCGGGATATTTCCCAGGGCGTGCGTGCACTCACTCACTCACTCACTCACTCACTCACTCACACACACACACACACACACACACACACACACACACACACACACACACACACACACACACACACACACACACACACACACACACACACACACACACACACACACACACACACACACAAACAAACAATTCAATTCAATTCAATTCAAAGGAGCTTTATTGGCATAAAACGTGTGGGGATTCCCGGGGGGGGGGGGGGGGGGGGGGTGGCCCCCCGGGAATCCCCACACGGAACGTGCCCAGGGGGGCGGGCCGGTTCTGACGTGCTGCCCTGTGTCAAACGGTTGAGAAATGACAGAGTTACTGTGTGGCGGTCCCTCTACTGTACTGTACTGTACTGTACTGTACTGTACTGTACTCTACTGTCCCTCTACTGTACTGTACTGTACTGTACTGTACTGTACTGTACTGTACTGTACTGTACTGTACTGTACTGTACTAGCACACCGAAATCATCATATATACAGTTAATATGTGTTTGTGTGTGTGTTAGGTTGTGCACAGGTGGTGAAAAACAACCGTGCTGTTTTCGTGCTCAGACCCAGCCAGCCAGCCAGGCATGCAGGCAGCCACAGACATACGTTTCATGCTCATACCTACCCAGCCAGCCAGCCAGGCACCCACACACATAAGTCCGTAAGGGAGTGGCTTGCACTCAAAAAGATTGTGCATTTTCTGTCAGAGATAGAATATACATCCATATAGAATACTTTTGTTTTCTGTCTGGTGGTTGTGCTTGTGTTAGTCCCAGAACTAGCTGGCTGAGGGACATCTGTCCAGTGTTAGTCCCAGAACTAGCTGGCTGAGGGACATCTGTCTCTCTCTCTCTCAGACAGAGAATCAATTGCATGTATAGGTGTATATTGGCCTACGTATATTCACTGGTTTGGACTCCAAACCATTTCATAGAGGCCTATATAATGCTAACCTGACTCCGCCAGATGGGGCAGCAGAGAGTACACTGGGTTCCCAGGAGGGGGGAACCCAGTGTACTATCTGCTGCCCCATCTGGCGGAGTCAGGTTACTATAATGCACCTATCCTATACGGTAACAGGTACAATCGCCCCTTTTCCATCTTGCCCCACTACTCTACCTAGCTGTAAATAACAAACATAATTCATGTTGGTGATTATATAATTATATAAAAGGTATTATCATATTAATTTATCATTGTTAAGTTAATTCACTCTGTATAGCATGATGATGCCATCACAAAACATGGGCTACATCATGGAAGAAATGTGTTTAATAAAACGAAATGAACTGCTAGAAGGTCCTAAATTAACTTAAGCAGTCACCGTCAGACAACATGAACCAAATGGACCCTTACGGGTCCATAGGTATACCACCAACATCAATAAAGCATAACAAACGACAATGACAAACGAAAAACGAAAAAAAATATTCTTTGGTTTTTGGCCAGAGAGGCTATGTCATCAAATGGTGGTAAATAAAATAATGAACCTGAATTATGTCCTTGACCTGAAAAAGGTTGAAACTAATTTCCTAGGAGGAGAGAGGGAGAGGAGAGGGACTACAAATCCCAGAGTCCTTTCACGCAGCAGCAGCCATAGAGACACACGGGGACTACAAATTTCACGCCCCCAAATCAGACAGCGTCCCCACTTCTGGTCCGTTGGCACGGATACTGCAGGCCAGCCCATAGAAGTCCGTTGAAATTCAACTGTAGTTAGCCTACTTTTAAAATAATATGAAATGAACTGAAGACTATATTGATTTGAATAAAAATATGTTTCCAAATGTATGAAGTGTCTTTGTCAACATATATTGTTGTTTTCTCAATAGAGGATGTATTTCACATTTAATTTACCACTTGAATGAGTTACCCATAATGTTAACGGAGCAGAGGGGAGACGGCAGACAGAGAACCTGTCGCTTTTAAGGGACGTCACTGCCTTTACGAGGCTACGAGCGCCGACTTTGAAGAGTGGAATTCTCAATATACATCCCGATCCCGACTGACTTTGTTATTCATGTCTATATTTTGAACATGTCACGGGCTCACTATATATGTTCTACCTACCACGGAGCTCCGACGGTGTGTTTTACCGCTGTCAACTTGTTGTATAATTAACTTTGCTGAATAGTTGCATGGGAAAATAACCCAGCTAAATGGAGGAGTGACATCCTGACATTTTCAACTACCTAGTGAATTCTCCAGATGAGTATTAATAGTAGGGCCGGGACTTTAACGCGTTAATTAAGATTAATTAACTACAGAAAAATTAACGCGTTAAAAAAATTAACGCATTTAATCGCACCTTTTTTTTCCACCGCGGAACGTTTCTCACTGGGTGCGTTTCTAGTAGTACTGAATAGGCTGCGGCACGCGAGCAGCAGCAGCAGCAGTTGTTTACTCTACACTACAGGCTACAGCTCCGTCAGAAAGCCCAAACCCAAATGAATCGAATGAAGAAGCCGCTTATATCGCTTTTGCTCCATGGATGGGACATTTAGATGTAAAAGCTATCGGATGGACGCGTGGATAGCGGCATGGCTGTGTGCAATGTCAGAGGGAAATGATCCATTTATGACCAACGTTAGCTTATATGCTAGGCTTGCTAACTGCTTCAGTTTAACATGTCTCACAGACCACCGGAGACGCGCGGTGATTTCACCGCTGTCAAGCTGTCCTCGATGCGAAACATACTGAAGTAGCAAGCGTGGGTCAGCCCCAACCTCATGTGAAATGTTTCCCCCATAATAAAGTTGTTTTTATTTGTTCTCATGCCCCGCCATGTAAAGCACATTTGAGTATTCATATACACACTGCTGCTCTTGTTTATCTGTTGGGATAAAAAAGTTGTATTGCTTAAAGGGGAATACCACTCATTTTCAACATTTTTCTATGGAGTTGTGTGCACTGGAAATAATAAAGTCCCCCCATTATGTGTTGCCTATAGAACTGGAGGTCTGAAAAAAACAGTAACATTATGAAGTACATTTTTGTGATGTCACTGAGATGTACTTCATAATGTTACTGATTTTTTTCAACAACAACTCTAAGGTATATTAATGACAGTAAAATGTTGAAAATGAGTGGAATCCCGTAGTCACTATTTACTGGGATACCAAAAAAGATTTGAAAAAAAAGGTTTCTCACTGTTCTCGGGTTGAATAATGGTATGCGATTAAAATGCGATTAATCAAGATTAATTAACTACAAAGCCTCTGATTAATTAGATTAATTTTTTTAATCGAGTCCCAGCTCTAATTAATAGTAGTCTTGCAAGATGCTGTTTAGATCATTTTCAACAAATTCATAGCATATGAAACGAAATACAACAAATATATCTGGGTATTGAAAACCTCAAGGGATGCATCCGTGACGTATATACCGTGCGACCACTTTGACTTGAGAATTACAATGCTAGTACTTTTCACAAACTGATGGAGTATATTATAGTACATTGTAGGATGTATATTGAGATGGCAGGTATGTGACATTGAAAAGGACAAATCAAACATATGGGACACTTTATTAGAACACAAAAAAAATCGCTATAGCCTCAGTAATGAACCAGTGAAATTAGGGTATTTCATGATGCCTCTCATAGGGATTGCATTGGCAGCTGCAGTACACTGTTGAAACGGACCAGAAGTGGGGCCGCTGTCTCATTTGGGGGCGTGAAATTTGTAGTCCCCGTGTGTATAGCTTCCTGTATCTGCGTGAGGTGGGCGGTAACATTAATAGGAGACAGGAAGAATGTTGGAGTCTATTCATTTCCAATGGGAGAGTGAACGTGAACACAGCTTCTGAACCATTCCTTAACTCCATGGTCACTGAACTAAATACTGGACCAAATCATCACAAGGCACACAATATTTACAAGATATTCATAGTAAAATGGCTTCTTTTAGCGAGACAAATCAGGAGAAAATCTACTTTGTTAATGACATTTCTTTATCCCAGCAACAAACTCTCGCGAGATTTGAGATGAGTCCGGAAGCCTCTCTCTGTCCATCTGCAATTTCACGGACAACACATAGGGGGCTCTGACCCCATATTTAAGATGAGAATATGTGAATATTATAATGTGAAATGAATGGACATATTTAAAACGATTAGAAATTATCCTTATGTGCCCAAATTAGAGCTGGCATACTTGGTCTGCATATTGAGACAGGCAGATATGTAGGCACGGTTGAGGAGGATAGATTATGTAGTCTGTGTGATCTAAAGGAAATTGAAAATGAAAAGCATTTAGTTTTTTATTGTCCATTCTACAACTCTATTAGGGAGAGACTTTTTAATGAGATAGATCCAAATCATGAATTTATATGGTTGGAGGACTTCGAGAAACTAAAACGACTATTTCAAAAGTACACCTTGTCAGTTGTTTTCAATGTACTTTGTTAAATTACTTGTCAGTGTTGTTGTCTTCTTCTTCTATCGGGTTTCATGGCGGTTGGCAAACCTAAATGGTGCATTACCGCCACCTACTAGACTGAGTGTGGAAACAGTGTTGTTGTCAGGGGGGGGAGGGTGGAGGTCGGGGAGAAGCAAACCACGCCTACTATATTTAGGAGACCATTTGTAGGCTTTGTGTACCATTTCGCCTCTAGTGGCTGCAAAGAAGTTGGCCCATCTTCATACATAAACCATCTTTGATATATCTATGGCAGCAGCAGCACAGCCTCATGACACTTGTAGTTCCCAGGCGGCAGCAGGAGCACAGCCCCATGGTACTTGTAGTTCCCAGGCGGCAGCAGCAGCACAGCCCCATGGTACTTGTAGTTCCCAGGCGGCAGCAGCAGCACAGCCCCATGGTACTTGTAGTTCCCAGATGTGTGTGATTGTTTGTTTCCTCCTTGCAGAAGAGAAGCGGGCTCTGCTGCTGCTTTGCTTGTTTTTTAGCCCCAAAAAAGCCCAAACCAGATGTGACCGTTACTGAGCAGGTAGGTCCATTCATGATGAGGCGTTTATTGATCTATGATGGTCAATAATCCGTCCGTGCTGTAAATCCATGTAGTGTGAAGTGAGAGGCTGTTTTAACGGTCATTAAACCATGTAACCGACAGACAGCGTGGAGGCTGTTTTAACGTCATTAAACCATGTAACCGACAGACAGACAGCGTGGAGGCTGTTTTAACGGTCATTAAACCATGTAACCGACAGACAGACAGCGTGGAGGCTGTTTTAACGGTCATTAAACCATGTAACCGACAGACAGACAGCGTGGAGGCTGTTTTAACGGTCATTAAACCATGTAACCGACAGACAGAGAGCGTGGAGGCTGTTTTAACGGTCATTAAACCATGTAACCGACAGACAGAGAGCGTGGAGGCTGTTTTAACGGTCATTAAACCATGTAACCGACAGACAGACAGCGTGGAGGCGGTTACGAATGGCGACGCGAGCCGTTTCTTTTGTGTCGCTGCTGCTTGTGTGAAATAAAAACCACACATAGGCTACAGCGGTCCGTCGCAGCTGTATCGATTATTAAACGTGTTGATAATCAATAATCAATGATCTGATAGATGGATAGATCTATAGATCTAACACCAACACGTACATTCCTAACGGTTGACGGTCAGTCAGCCGTTAGGAATGTGTTGATGTTAGACTTAGATCTGAGTCTGCCTGTCTGTCTGTCTGCCTGTCTGTCTGTCGTGTAGAACATGTTATGTAGCCGTTAGCATTACTCTGTCTTCAGAAAGGCCTGTTCACGTCACTTATAGGTTAGTTTTTGTGCATTAAGTGGTTGTTCTCATTGCGTTAAAGATTAAGAGTAAGTTTTGGAGCAGTTTGAAATGAATCCCAGGTCTCTATAGTCTGTATTTATTTATAGCATCTATTAGGGTTACTGTCTGTCTGTCTGTTGTTTACATCCGGTTGGTTGGCAGTTACTGTAACTGTCTGCCTGCCTGCCGGCCTGTCTGTCTGTCTGTCGGCCTGTTGGCCTGTCGGTCTGCCTGCTCATCAGCATGACTAATGGTTTATGACAACAAACATTTTAGAAAGATTAGAAAGAAGAACAAAGGCCAGGGTACAACACTTTATTTTTATGTTTATCGTCTTTCTAATTATTTGTTCGGCCCAAAACGTTGGGTGTCTGGTCTAGAGGGGCGGGTAGCCTGGCCCAGCCAGCGTGCTTTCTGGTCTAGAGGGGCGGGTAGGTTAGCCTGGCCCAGCCAACATGCTTTCTGGTCTAGAGGGGCGGGTAGCCTGGCCCTGCAGCCAGCGTGCTTTCTGGTCTAGAGGGGCGGGTAGCCTGGCCCAGCCAGCATGCTTTCTGGTCTAGAGGGGCGGGTAGCCTGGCCCAGCCAGCATGCATTCTGGTCTAGAGGGGCGGGTAGCCTGGCCCAGCCAGCGTGCTTTCTGGTCTAGAGGGGCGGGTAGCCTGGCCCAGCCAGCATGCTTTCTGGTCTAGAGGGGCGGGTAGCCTGGCCCAGCCAGCATGCTTTCTGGTCTAGAGGGGCAGGTAGCCTGGCCCAGCCAGCGTGCTTTGTGGTCTAGAGGGGCGGGTAGCCTGGCCCAGCCAGCGTGCTTTCTGGTCTAGAGGGGCGGGTAGCCTGGCCCAGCCAGCGTGCTTTCTGGTCTAGAGGGGCGGGTAGCCTGGCCCAGCCAGCGTGCTTTCTGGTCTAGAGGGGCGGGTAGCCTGGCCCAGCCAGCGTGCTTTCTGGTCTAGAGGGGCGGGTAGCCTGGCCCAGCCAGCGTGCTTTCTGGTCTAGAGGGGCGGGTAGCCTGGCCCAGCCAGCATGCTTTCTGGTCTAGAGGGGCGGGTAGCCTGGCCCAGCCAGCATGCTTTCTGGTCTAGAGGGGCGGGTAGCCTGGCCCAGCCAGCATGCTTTCTGGTCTAGAGGGGCGGGTAGCCTGGCCCAGCCAGCATGCTTTCTGGTCTAGAGGGGCGGATAGGGTAGCCTGGCCCAGCCAGCATGCTTTCTGGTCTAGAGGGGCGGGTAGCCTGGCCCAGCCAGCGTGCTTTCTGGTCTAGAGGGGCGGGTAGCCTGGCCCAGCCAGTGTGCTTTCTGGTCTAGAGGGGCGGGTAGCCTGGCCCAGCCAGCATGCTTTCTGGTCTAGAGGGGCGGGTAGCCTGGCAAAGCCAGCGTGCTTTCTGGTCTAGAGGGGCGGGTAGCCTGGCCCAGCCAGTGTGCTTTCTGGTCTAGAGGGGCGGGTAGCCTGGCCCAGCCAGCGTGCTTTGTGGTCTAGAGGGGCGGGTAGCCTGGCCCAGCCAGTGTGCTTTCTGGTCTAGAGGGGCGGGTAGCCTGGCCCAGCCAGTGTGCTTTGTGGTCTAGAGGGGCGGGTAGCCTGGCCCAGCCAGTGTGCTTTCTGGTCTAGAGGGGCGGGTAGCCTGGCCCAGACAGCGTGCTTTCTGGTCTAGAGGGGCGGGTAGCCTGGCCCAGCCAGCGTGCTTTCTGGTCTAGAGGGGCGGGTAGCCTGGCCCAGCCAGTGTGCTTTCTGGTCTAGAGGGGCGGGTAGCCTGGCCCAGCCAGCGTGCTTTCTGGTCTAGAGGGGCGGGTAGCCTGGCCCAGCCAGCGTGCTTTCTGGTCTAGAGGGGCGGGTAGCCTGGCCCAGCCAGCGTGCTTTCTGGTCTAGAGGGGCGGGTAGCCTGGCCCAGCCAGCGTGCTTTCTGGTCTAGAGGGGCGGGTAGCTTGGCCCAGCCAGCGTGCTTTCTGGTCTAGAGGAGCGGGTAGCCTGGCCCAGCCAGCGTGCTTTCTGGTCTAGAGGAGCGGGTAGCCTGGCCCAGCCAGCGTGCTTTCTGGTCTAGAGGGGCGGGTAGCTTTCTGTACCGAGGGAGGCTACATCAAAATAAAAGCCTGGGCATCGAGGCTACATCAAAATAAAAGCCTGGGTATCGAGGCTAGTGCATATATAAATAATCCCGGCAGGCAGGAAGTGGATTCTTTGTATTATTAACAGTTTGATTTCTGTTGCATAATTGTGTTTCATAATCTGATCCTTCTGCGTGTCGTTTCAGGCTCCTGTGAGTTTATGGAAACATGTCTAAGAAGAGGGGCAGGTAGGCAACGAGTTCTGCTTTTCAATCTTTTAGACTCTAAAAACACTAATTTAGACTCTAAAAACATTCATTTAGACTCTAAAAACACTAATTTAGACTCTAAAAATCACACCCGTGTGAACTGAGTGGTGTAAGGTCTTATATAGACTGATCAGCTGTGGTCTGACGTAATGTCTGACGTAATGAAATCACACCCGTGTGAACTGGGTGACCATAGCAACCATGCTCATTTTTGAGCGAACAGACAGACAGACAGACACGTAACAAAGCCAGTCGTAGGAGTGGTTTACACCACTCAAAAACACTCATTTAGACTAAAAACATTAATTTAGACTCTAAAAACATTCATTTAGAGTCTAAAAACAATCATTTAGACTCTCAAAACACTCATTTAGAGTCTAAAAACACTCATTTAGAGTCTAAAAACATTCAAACACTCATTTAGACTCTAAAAACACTCATTTAGACTCTAAAAACATTCATTTAGAGTCTAAAAATACTCATTTAGACTCTAAAAACACTCATGTAGAGTCTAAAAACACTCAATTTAGACTCTAAAAACATTCATTTAGAGTCTAAAAACACTCATTTAGAGTCTAAAAACACTCATTTAGAGTCTAAAAACACTCATTTAGACTCTAAAAACATTCATTTAGACTCTAAAAACATTCATTTAGACTCTAAAAACACTCATTTAAACTCTAAAAACACTCATTTAGACTCTAAAAACATTCATTTAGAGTCTAAAAACACTCATTTAGACTCTAAAACACTCATTTAGACTCTAAAAACACTCATATACTCTAAAAACACCCATTTAGACTCTAAACACACTCATTTAGACTCTACAAACACTCATTTAGACTCATCTAAAAACACTCATTTATACTCTAAAAACACTCATTTAGACTCATCTAAAACACTCATTTAGACTCATCTAAAAACACTCATTTAGACTCTAAAAACACTAATTTAGACTCTACAAACACTCATTTAGACTCATCTAAAAACACTCATTTAGAGTCTAAAAACATTCATTTAGACTCTAAAAACACTCATTTAGAGTCTAAAAACACTCATTTAGACTCTAAAAACACTCATTTAGAGTCTAAAAACATTCATTTAGACTCTAAAAACACTCATTTAGACTCATCTAAAAACACTCATTTAGAGTCTAAAAACTCATTTAGAGTCTAAAAAAACACTCATTTAGACTCTAAAACACTCATTTAGACTCTAAAAACACTCATTTAGACCTGAGGACGATGGGGTGCATACTTTGTTTAGACTAGTCATTGGTTAGACATGGGTTAAGGTTAGGTTTAGGGTGCATACCTAGTTTAGACTAGTCATTGGTTAGTCATGGGTTAAGGTTAGGTTTAGGGTGCATACCTAGTTTAGACTAGTCATTGGTTAGACATGGGTTAAGGTTAGGTTTAGGGTGCATACTTAGTTTAGACTAGTCTGGTTGTAGTTGTAGGACTAATGACTGGTCTAACCAATGACTAGTCTAAACCAAAAACTGTCCAAACTAAGTACTGCACCCGAGGACGATTCTAAAAAACAGGCTTCTAAATCCTGACAGTTTTCTGAAAAACCCCATGTTTCTATCTCAGTGGTGCTCAACCTTTTTCATGTCATATATCAAGGACCCCCGGAAATATGTTGTTCCATGAGCGCTATGAGCTTGTAGATCTGCTATTTTTCAATAGCTAAAGCATAACATAATGCTATCATGGCAAAAATAAATCACACCCGTGTGAAGTGAGGGGAGCTAATATATTAAAGTCTAACTCATGCTGATTAGGTGATGTAATGGTGTTTAATGTTGTGTGTTTAGGGACAAGATGACGTACATTTTCCCTTCATTGTCAATGGTGTTTTTAAAACAAACATTGAACTAAAAACAAACATTAAACCGTAAATTCTCCATTCATTGTCAATGGGAATTTTATGCTTGTGAAAGAGGAAAATCTACACTAAAACCACATAAAAAAATTTGCTATCAATTGTTTTCGTCGACTAAAACTAAGACGAAAAATGTTCGTTGACTACCTTTTTCCACTGACGAAAACTAAATGGAAACTAATTGAAAACTAAGCTATGATGACTAAAACTAAGACTATTTCTAAGACCATTTCGTCAACAAATAAAAACTAGACTAAAATGTTAGGGAGGGACAAGAGATCCAGTAAGTCATTTTACACTTAGTTGAGCTCGTAGTCTATTTTCAGCAAGTGGTGGAAATTGGTGGTCATTACGACGGCATCGAGGCCCTAAAGACAAAACACTACGACGGCATCGAGGCCCTAAAGACAAAACACTTTCATTACGACGGCATCGAGGCCCTAAAGACAAAACACTACGACGGCATCGAGGCCCTAAAGACAAAACACTACGACGGCATCGAGGCCCTAAAGACAAAACACTTTGGTGGTCATTACGACGGCATCGAGGCCCTAAAGACAAAACACTTTGGTGGTCATTACGACGGCATCGAGGCCCTGAAGACAAAACACTTTGGTGGTCATTACGACGGCATCGAGGCCCTGAAGACAAAACACTACGACGGCATCGAGGCCCTAAAGACAAAACACTACGACGGCATCGAGGCCCTAAAGACAAAACACTACGACGGCATCGAGGCCCTAAAGACAAAACACTACGACGGCATCGAGGCCCTAAAGACAAAACACTACGACGGCATCGAGGCCCTAAAGACAAAACACTTTCATTACGACGGCATCGAGGCCCTAAAGACAAAACACTACGACGGCATCGAGGCCCTAAAGACAAAACACTACGACGGCATCGAGGCCCTAAAGACAAAACACTTTGGTGGTCATTACGACGGCATCGAGGCCCTAAAGACAAAACACTTTGGTGGTCATTACGACGGCATCGAGGCCCTGAAGACAAAACACTTTGGTGGTCATTACGACGGCATCGAGGCCCTGAAGACAAAACACTACGACGGCATCGAGGCCCTAAAGACAAAACACTACGACGGCATCGAGGCCCTAAAGACAAAACACTACGACGGCATCGAGGCCCTAAAGACAAAACACTACGACGGCATCGAGGCCCTAAAGACAAAACACTACGACGGCATCGAGGCCCTAAAGACAAAACACTACGACGGCATCGAGGCCCTAAAGACAAAACACTACGACGGCATCGAGGCCCTGAAGACAAAACACTACGACGGCATCGAGGCCCTAAAGACAAAACACTACGACGGCATCGAGGCCCTGAAGACAAAACACTCTTTGTTCGACTAAATCAAATCAATGAGACTACGACTAAAACTAAAATCAAAATTTGCTGCCAAAAACAACACTGCAACACTGCGTGCGTGCACTAAAAACACAGGGACAACGCTCCACACGTCCCAAACTCTGGGACAACGCTCCACACGTCCTAAACTCTGGGACAACGCTCCACACGTCCCAAACTCTGGGACAACGCTCCACACGTCCCAAACTCTGGGACAACGCTCCACACGTCCCAAACTCTGGGACAACGCTCCACACGTCCTAAACTCTGGGACAACGCTCCACACGTCCTAAACTCTGGGACAACGCTCCACACGTCCCAAACTCTGGGACAACGCTCCACACGTCCTAAACTCTGGGACAACGCTCCACACGTCCCAAACTCTGGGACAACGCTCCACACGTCCCAAACTCTGGGACAACGCTCCACACGTCCCAAACTCTGGGACAACGCTCCACACGTCCCAAACTCTGGGACAACGCTCCACACGTCCTAAACTCTGGGACAACGCTCCACACGTCCTAAACTCTGGGACAACGCTCCACACGTCCTAAACTCCTAGACTCTTCTCCCTTCTGGCTCCAAAACTATGGAATGAACTTCCCATTACAGTCAGAACTACAGACTCACTCCCAATCTAAACTATGGAATGAACTTCCCATTGCAGTCAGAACTACAGACTCACTCCCAATCTAAACTATGGAATGAACTTCCCATTGCAGTCAGAACTACAGATTCACTCCCAATCTAAACTATGGAATGCACTTCCCATTGCAGTCAGAACTACAGACTCACTCCCAATCTAAACTATGGAATGAACTTCCCATTGCAGTCAGAACTACAGACTCACTCCCAATCTAAACTATGGAATGAACTTCCCATTGCAGTCAGAACTACAGACTCACTCCCAATCTAAACTATGGAATGAACTTCCCATTGCAGTCAGAACTACAGACTCACTCTCAATCTAAACTATGGAATGAATTTCCCATTGCAGTCAACTACAGACTCACTCCCAATCTAAACTATGGAATGAACTTCCCATTGCAGTCAGAACTACAGACTCACTCCCAATCTAAACTATGGAATGAACTTCCCATTGCAGTCAGAACTACAGACTCACTCCCAATCTAAACTATGGAATGAACTTCCCATTGCAGTCAGAACTACAGACTCACTCCCAATCTTACACTATAATTGCATTGTATGTAGTCATAGCACTTCATAGTACATATATAGCATAGTATAGTTTATATGTATAGTTACATTAGATATTCCACTGTTTACGCATGTTTCATAATAACTACTTGTTATGTATGTGATGTATTGCCATGCTTTTTGTTCTTGCTTAATGTAAGTCGCTCTGGATTAAGAGCGTCTGACTAAATTGTAAATGTAATTGTGTGTGTTCTCTCTCTCTCTCTCTCTCTCTCTCTCTCTCTCTCTCAGGAAGCGTAGCTGTGTGGAGCTGAGCGAGACCTCCTCCTCCTCCCCCTCCTCGTCATCCAGCGGCCCCCCCGACCCCGACAACCTGCTGGGCCTCAGGATACAACACAACTGGAGGGAGAAAGGCAGTCTGACCAAGTGGAAGGTAGGAGGGCAGTCTGACCAAGTGGAAGGTAGGAGGGCAGTCTGACCAAGTGGAAGGTAGGAGGGCAGTCTGACCAAGTGGAAGGTAGGAGGGCAGTCTGACCAAGTGGAAGGTAGGAGAGGAGGGCAGTCTGACCAAGTGGAAGGTAGGAGGACAGTCTGACCAAGTGGAAGGTAGGAGGACAGTCTGACCAAGTGGAAAGTAGGAGAGGAGGGCAGTGTGACCAAGTGGAAGGTAGGAGGGCAGTCTGACCAAGTGGAAGGTAGGAGAGGAGGGCAGTCTGACCAAGTGGAAGGTAGGAGGACAGTCTGACCAAGTGGAAGGTAGGAGGGCAGTCTGACCAAGTAGAAGGTAGGAGGGCAGTGTGACCAAGTGGAAGGTAGGAGGGCAGTCTGACCAAGTGGAAGGTAGGAGAGAAGGGCAGTCTGACCAAGTGGAAGGTAGGAGAGAAGGACAGTCTGACCAAGTGGAAGGTAGGAGAGAAGGACAGTCTGACCAAGTGGAAGGTAGGAGAGGAGGACAGTCTGACCAAGTGGAAGGTAGGAGAGGAGGGCAGTCTGACCAAGTGGAAGGTAGGAGGGCAGTGTGACCAAGTAGAAGGTAGGAGGACAGTCTGACCAAGTGGAAGGTAGGAGGGCAGTCTGACCAAGTGGAAGGTAGGAGAGAAGGGCAGTCTGACCAAGTGGAAGGTAGGAGAGAAGGACAGTCTGACCAAGTGGAAGGTAGGAGAGGACAGTCTGACCAAGTGGAAGGTAGGAGAGAAGGGCAGTCTGACCAAGTGGAAGGTAGGAGAGAAGGACAGTCTGACCAAGTGGAAGGTAGGAGAGAAGGACAGTCTGACCAAGTGGAAGGTAGGAGAGGAGGACAGTCTGACCAAGTGGAAGGTAGGAGAGGAGGACAGTCTGACAAAGTGGAAGGTAGGAGAGAAGGACAGTCTGACCAAGTGGAAGGTAGGAGAGAAGGACAGTCTGACCAAGTGGAAGGTAGGAGAGAAGGACAGTCTGACCAAGTGGAAGGTAGGAGAGAAGGACAGTCTGACCAAGTGGAAGGTAGGAGAGAAGGACAGTCTGACCAAGTGGAAGGTAGGAGAGAAGGACAGTCTGACCAAGTGGAAGGTAGGAGAGGAGGACAGTCTGACCAAGTGGAAGGTAGGAGAGGAGGACAGTCTGACCAAGTGGAAGGTAGGAGAGAAGGACAGTCTGACCAAGTGGAAGGTAGGAGAGAAGGACAGTCTGACCAAGTGGAAGGTAGGAGAGAAGGACAGTCTGACCAAGTGGAAGATAGGAGAGAAGGACAGTCTGACCAAGTGGAAGGTAGGAGAGGACAGTCTGACCAAGTGGAAGGTAGGAGAGAAGGACAGTCTGACCAAGTGGAAGGTAGGAGAGAAGGACAGTCTGACCAAGTGGAAGGTAGGAGAGGACAGTCTGACCAAGTGGAAGGTAGGAGAGAAGGACAGTCTGACCAAGTGGAAGGTAGGAGGACAGTCTGACCAAGTGGAAGGTAGGAGAGAAGGACAGTCTGACCAAGTGGAAGGTAGGAGAGAAGGACAGTCTGACCAAGTGGAAGGTAGGAGAGAAGGACAGTCTGACCAAGTGGAAGGTAGGAGAGAAGGACAGTGTGACCAAGTGGAAGGTAGGAGGACAGTCTGACCAAGTGGAAGGTAGGAGAGAAGGACAGTCTGACCAAGTGGAAGGTAGGAGAGAAGGGCAGTCTGACCAAGTGGAAGGTAGGAGAGAAGGGCAGTCTGACCAAGTGGAAGGTAGGAGAGAAGGACAGTCTGACCAAGTGGAAGGTAGGAGAGAAGGACAGTCTGACCAAGTGGAAGGTAGGAGAGAAGGACAGTCTGACCAAGTGGAAGGTAGGAGAGAAGGGCAGTGTGACCAAGTGGAAGGTAGGAGAGAAGGACAGTCTGACCAAGTGGAAGGTAGGAGAGAAGGACAGTCTGACCAAGTGGAAGGTAGGAGAGAAGGACAGTCTGACCAAGTGGAAGGTAGGAGAGAAGGACAGTCTGACCAAGTGGAAGGTAGGAGAGAAGGACAGTCTGACCAAGTGGAAGGTAGGAGAGAAGGACAGTCTGACCAAGTGGAAGGTAGGAGAGAAGGACAGTCTGACCAAGTGGAAGGTAGGATAGGAGGGCAGTCTGACCAAGTGGAATGTAGGAGAGAAGGACAGTCTGACCAAGTGGAAGGTAGGAGAGAAGGGCAGTCTGACCAAGTGGAAGGTAGGAGAGAAGGACAGTCTGACCAAGTGGAAGGTAGGAGAGAAGGACAGTCTGACCAAGTGGAAGGTAGGAGAGAAGGACAGTCTGACCAAGTGGAAGGTAGGAGGGCAGTCTGACCAAGTGGAAGTTAGGAGGGCAGTCTGACCAAGTGGAAGGTAGGAGAGAAGGACAGTCTGACCAGGTGGAAGGTAGGAGAGAAGGACAGTCTGACCAAGTGGAAGGTAGGAGAGGAGGGCAGTCTGACCAAGTGGAAGGTAGGAGAGGAGGACAGTCTGACCAAGTGGAAGGTAGGAGAGAAGGACAGTCTGACCAAGTGGAAGGTAGGAGGGCAGTCTGACCAAGTGGAAGGTAGGAGAGAAGGACAGTCTGACCAAGTGGAAGGTAGGAGAGGAGGGCAGTCTGACCAAGTGGAAGGTAGGAGAGGAGGGCAGTCTGACCAAGTGGAAGGTAGGAGAGGAGCACAGTCTGACCAAGTGGAAGGTAGGAGAGAAGGGCAGTCTGACCAAGTGGAAGGTAGGAGAGGACAGTCTGACCAAGTGGAAGGTAGGAGAGAAGGACAGTTTGACCAAGTGGAAGGTAGGAGAGAAGGACAGTCTGACCAAGTGGAAGGTAGGAGAGAAGGACAGTCTGACCAAGTGGAAGGTAGGAGAGAAGGACAGTCTGACCAAGTGGAAGGTAGGAGAGAAGGACAGTCTGACCAAGTGGAAGGTAGGAGAGAAGGGCAGTCTGACCAAGTGGAAGGTAGGAGAGAAGGACAGTCTGACCAAGTGGAAGGTAGGAGAGAAGGACAGTCTGACCAAGTGGAAGGTAGGAGAGAAGGACAGTCTGACCAAGTGGAAGGTAGGAGAGAAGGGCAGTGTGACCAAGTGGAAGGTAGGAGTAACCTGACTCCGCCAGATGGGGCAGCAGAGAGTGCACTGGGTTCCCCCCTCCTGCTCCCATCTGGGAACTCTCAGGCAGACTTGATGCCCGGCCACAAAACGGCCTGGCCAATCAGCAGCAGCTATCCCGCCTCTAGCTGCTGCTGATTGGCCAGGCTGTGACATAAGATTTTAGTCGACTAAATCTACAGGTGATTTAGTCGAACAAAATGTATTTTGGCGGTGCCTTGATGTTGTCTTAGTGACTGTTTTATTCACTTGCTGAAAATAGCCGATCTACAAGCTCACAACGCGTCGCACTGCGAGCTTGTAGATCTGCTATTTTCAGCATGCAACCAAGTGTAAAATGACTTATACTGGATCTCTTGTCCACTAGTCCCTTCCTGACATTTTAGTCTAGTTTTTATCTGTTGACAAAGTTGTCACTATATTTAGTCTTAGTTTTAGTCATCGTAGCTTAGCTTTCATTTAGTTTTTGTCAGTGGAAAAAGGTAGTCGGCGAACATTTTTCGTCTTAGTTTTAGTCGACGAAAACAACACTGGGAGAGAGAAGGAATGTCTTCTAAATCATAAAATAGCAGTTCTACAAGCTCACAATACGACAGTTTTCTGAAAAACCTCATGTTTCTATGTCAGTGGTTCTCAGACAGTTTCATGTCAAGGACCCACAAAAATATCTGTATTTGGCCGCCGACCCCCACCTGAAAATATGTTGTTCCAGGGACCCCCCAGAAGCAAAGATTTGAGTTAAAAACGTTCGCTCTGAAACAATATATATTCAAAGACTTGTGCCACCACTTTCACGACTGCTATTTTTCAATAGCTTAAAGTATAACATAATGCTTTAAAACACCAGAATGGGTTAATAATGCTAAATATAGCTCAGGTCAGAGGTAGCCTGGTGAAACCACTCCCCCTGCTGGTCAACAATAGCTGGTCAGAGGCACTGCTGAACTCATATTACTCAATTACTCAATTTCTTCTTTGCATTTCCAACACGTTGTCATCCGCTATTCCCATTTTAATTAATCTAGTCAAATAATATCTATGAATTATCTTATACTGAATAAATGTCCCTCTGGCTTCTCCAATTCCACTTCCTACATTTGCTCAAGGACTGTCTAAAGAGGACGAGACGCGAAGACCGTACGGGCGACGCCATGTTGCTCCATGGAAGGAAAGAAACATGTGCACAAATTTGTGCATGTACAACTTCCTGGTCTCAACTGCGCATGTTTCTTTCCTTCCATGGAGCAACATGGCGTCGCCCGTACGGTCTTCGTGTCTCGTCCTCTTTAGACAGTCCTTGCATTTGCTATAATTCTCGTCCAATGCTCATTTTCAAAGTCAAGCCCCAAATCATTCTGCCAAGTCAGTTTGAGACTGTCACCGTGTTCCTCCCAGCAGTTCTTTTGACATGTTGTAATAAACAGAGGCAGTATGAGCTTCATGTGGTAATTTTAGATCATTCAACTAGTGATATATTGTCAACAGTATCAAGAGTACTGCCACTGACAGTAAATATTTCCACAATGTACCATAATTTCCAAGGTCAAATTTCTCTTTTAATCCATTTTGGGCGGGAACCCCTTTTGGTGTTTCAAGCATTATGTTATACTTTAGCTATTGGAAAATAGCAGATCTACAAGCTCATAGCGTGGCACAGAGTGCCGCGCTATGAGCTTGTAGGTCTGCTATTTTTGAAAAATCGTGAAAATGTGCCTCAAATCTTTGAATATATATTCTTTCAGAGTTTCAGTTTTTAACTCAAATGTTTGCCTCTGGGGGGTCCCTCTGGGGGGTCCCTCTGGGGGGTCCCTCGAACAACATATTTGCAGATGGGGGTCGGTGGCCAATTACGTATAATTGTTGGGGTCCTTGAGGACATTGCCAAAGCATTTCCGGGGGTCCCCGGTTCAAAAACGTTGAGAACCCCTGATCCAATACAGTGGTCCTCACAGGGGGGTTCCAGGTGGTCCCCATACAGCTAAATGATGGAGAGTTGGTAACCAAATGGACCCTTAGGATGATCGTTAACTTTTGAGAGAGTAAAATGGAACCAAATGGACCCGTACAGGTCCATTTGGTTCCATTTTACTCTCTCAATAGTTACATTATTGTTTTTTTTTAAAATGTTTTCTTTTTTGTGGCTTTCGCCATTATTCGACTTTTGTTTTCTCCCTGGAAATAAAAATCACACCCGTGTGAACTGAGTGGTGCAACTCCCCTCTTCCCCTGCCTCTCTCTCTCTCTCTCTCTCTCTCTCTCTCTCTCTCTCTCTCTCGGATTGTATTAAATAATTGCAGCTGTAAGAAAAACTTGAATTATCCGCTTTCAATCTGCAAAGAAATCCACCTTAGACATGTTATGAGCTACTTCCTGTCATGTTATGAGCTACTTCCTGTCATGTTATGAGCTACTTCCTGTCATGTTATGAGCTACTTCCTGTCATGTTATGAGATAATTCCTGTCAAGAAATTCCGTGCAGGTGATTTCTTTCAGAGTTTGGGAGCGCTCGTTGAAATGTCACTCAACAGCCCTTCCTCACAGGGCACAGTGTTGGTAACATGCTAAGAACATGTGATGTCTTCCTCTCAGGGCACAGTGTTGGTAACATGCTAATACCATGTGATGTCTTCCTCACAGGGCACAGTGTTGGTAACATGCTAATACCATGTGATGTCTTCCTCTCAGGGCACAGTGTTGGTAACATGCTAATACCATGTGATGTCTTCCTCAGGGCACAGTGTTGGTAACATGCTAATACCATGTGATGTCTTCCTCTCAGGGCACAGTGTTGGTAACATGCTAATACCATGTGATGTCTTCCTCACAGGGCACAGTGTTGGTAACATGCTAATACCATGTGATGTCTTCCTCTCAGGGCACAGTGTTGGTAACATGCTAATACCATGTGATGTCTTCCTCTCAGGGCACAGTGTTGGTAACATGCTAATACCATGTGATGTCTTCCTCAGGGCACAGTGTTGGTAACATGCTAATACCATGTGATGTCTTCCTCAGGGCACAGTGTTGGTAACATGCTAATACCATGTGCTGTCTTCCTCACAGGGCACAGTGTTGGTAACATGCTAATACCATGTGATGTCTTCCTCACAGGGCACAGTGTTGGTAACATGCTAATACCATGTGATGTCTTCCTCACAGGGCACAGTGTTGGTAACATGCTAATACCATGTGATGTCTTCCTCAGGGCACAGTGTTGGTAACATGCTAATACCATGTGATGTCTTCCTCAGGGCACAGTGTTGGTAACATGCTAATACCATGTGATGTCTTCCTCACAGGGCACAGTGTTGGTAACATGCTAATACCATGTGATGTCTTCCTCAGGGCACAGTGTTGGTAACATGCTAATACCATGTGATGTCTTCCTCTCAGGGCACAGTGTTGGTAACATGCTAATACCATGTGCTGTCTTCCTCACAGGGCACAGTGTTGGTAACATGCTAATACCATGTGATGTCTTCCTCAGGGCACAGTGTTGGTAACATGCTAATACCATGTGATGTCTTCCTCGCAGGGCACAGTGTTGGTAACATGCTAATACCATGTGATGTCTTCCTCAGGGCACAGTGTTGGTAACATGCTAATACCATGTGATGTCTTCCTCACAGGGCACAGTGTTGGTAACATGCTAATACCATGTGATGTCTTCCTCAGGGCACAGTGTTGGTAACATGCTAATACCATGTGATGTCTTCCTCAGGGCACAGTGTTGGTAACATGCTAATACCATGTGATGTCTTCCTCACAGGGCACAGTGTTGGTAACATGCTAATACCATGTGATGTCTTCCTCAGGGCACAGTGTTGGTAACATGCTAATACCATGTGCTGTCTTCCTCACAGGGCACAGTGTTGGTAACATGCTAATACCATGTGATGTCTTCCTCACAGGGCACAGTGTTGGTAACATGCTAATACCATGTGATGTCTTCCTCACAGGGCACAGTGTTGGTAACATGCTAATACCATGTGATGTCTTCCTCAGGGCACAGTGTTGGTAACATGCTAATACCATGTGATGTCTTCCTCAGGGCACAGTGTTGGTAACATGCTAATACCATGTGATGTCTTCCTCACAGGGCACAGTGTTGGTAACATGCTAATACCATGTGATGTCTTCCTCAGGGCACAGTGTTGGTAACATGCTAATACCATGTGATGTCTTCCTCAGGGCACAGTGTTGGTAACATGCTAATACCATGTGATGTCTTCCTCACAGGGCACAGTGTTGGTAACATGCTAATACCATGTGATGTCTTCCTCGCAGGGCACAGTATTGGTAACATGCTAATACCATGTGATGTCTTCCTCAGGGCACAGTGTTGGTAACATGCTAATACCATGTGATGTCTTCCTCACAGGGCACCGTGTTGGTAACATGCTAATACCATGTGATGTCTTCCTCTCAGGGCACAGTGTTGGTAACATGCTAATACCATGTGATGTCTTCCTCACAGGGCACAGTGTTGGTAACATGCTAATACCATGTGTTGTCTTCCTCTCAGGGCACAGTGTTGGTAACATGCTAATACCATGTGATGTCTTCCTCACAGGGCACAGTGTTGGTAACATGCTAATACCATGTGATGTCTTCCTCACAGGGCACAGTGTTGGTAACATGCTAATACCATGTGATGTCTTCCTCAGGGCACAGTGTTGGTAACATGCTAATACCATGTGATGTCTTCCTCACAGGGCACAGTGTTGGTAACATGCTAATACCATGTGATGTCTTCCTCAGGGCACAGTGTTGGTAACATGCTAATACCATGTGATGTCTTCCTCTCAGGGCACAGTGTTGGTAACATGCTAATACCATGTGATGTCTTCCTCACAGGGCACAGTGTTGGTAACATGCTAATACCATGTGATGTCTTCCTCACAGGGCACAGTGTTGGTAACATGTTAATACCATGTGATGTCTTCCTCAGGGCACAGTGTTGGTAACATGCTAATACCATGTGATGTCTTCCTCAGGGCACAGTGTTGGTAACATGCTAATACCATGTGATGTCTTCCTCACAGGGCACAGTGTTGGTAACATGCTAATACCATGTGATGTCTTCCTCAGGGCACAGTGTTGGTAACATGCTAATACCATGTGATGTCTTCCTCAGGGCACAGTGTTGGTAACATGCTAATACCATGTGATGTCTTCCTCACAGGGCACAGTGTTGGTAACATGCTAATACCATGTGATGTCTTCCTCAGGGCACAGTGTTGGTAACATGCTAATACCATGTGATGTCTTCCTCACAGGGCACAGTGTTGGTAACATGCTAATACCATGTGATGTCTTCCTCACAGGGCACAGTGTTGGTAACATGCTAATACCATGTGATGTCTTCCTCAGGGCACAGTGTTGGTAACATGCTAATACCATGTGATGTCTTCCTCACAGGGCACAGTGTTGGTAACATGCTAATACCATGTGATGTCTTCCTCAGGGCACAGTGTTGGTAACATGCTAATACCATGTGATGTCTTCCTCTCAGGGCACAGTGTTGGTAACATGCTAATACCATGTGATGTCTTCCTCAGGGCACAGTGTTGGTAACATGCTAATAACATGTGATGTCTTCCTCGCAGGGCACAGTGTTGGTAACATGCTAATACCATGTGATGTCTTCCTCACAGGGCACCATGTTGGTAACATGCTAATACCATGTGATGTCTTCCTCACAGGGCACAGTGTTGGTAACATGCTAATACCATGTGATGTCTTCCTCAGGGCACAGTGTTGGTAACATGCTAATACCATGTGATGTCTTCCTCAGGGCACAGTGTTGGTAACATGCTAATACCATGTGATGTCTTCCTCTCAGGGCACAGTGTTGGTAACATGCTAATACCATGTGATGTCTTCCTCAGGGCACAGTGTTGGTAACATGCTAATACCATGTGCTGTCTTCCTCACAGGGCACAGTGTTGGTAACATGCTAATACCATGTGATGTCTTCCTCAGGGCACAGTGTTGGTAACATGCTAATACCATGTGATGTCTTCCTCTCAGGGCACAGTGTTGGTAACATGCTAATACCATGTGATGTCTTCCTCAGGGCACAGTGTTGGTAACATGCTAATACCATGTGCTGTCTTCCTCACAGGGCACAGTGTTGGTAACATGCTAATACCATGTGATGTCTTCCTCACAGGGCACAGTGTTGGTAACATGCTAATACCATGTGATGTCTTCCTCAGGGCACAGTGTTGGTAACATGCTAATACCATGTGATGTCTTCCTCACAGGGCACAGTGTTGGTAACATGCTAATACCATGTGATGTCTTCCTCACAGGGGCACCGTGTTGGTAACATGCTAAGAACATGTGATGTCTTCCTCGCAGGGCACCATGTCGGTAATAACATGCTAATAACATGCCATTGTCATCCTCAGGGCACCGTGTTGGAGCGCCTCACCGTCAACCGCTGCCTCTACATGGTGAAGTATGACGGCTTCGACTGCGTCTACGGCATCGAGCTGTTCCAGGACGACCGCGTCTCCAACCTCACCGTGCTCAGCGAGAAAGTCGGTGAGTCGCCACGACGTCCCGCGTGACTGACGGACGGACGGACGGACGGACTGACGGACTGACGGGCCGTTTAGTTTGAAAACTTTGTTGAAAAAGTCAGAGAGAGAAAGATGAGGCTGGCAGGGGACTAGAGGCTGGCACCCAGAACTAAGTCAGAGAGAGAAAGATGAGGCTGGCAGGGGACTAGAGGCTGGCACCCAGAACTAGAGGCTGGCACTGTGTCAGGCACCCAGAACTAGAGGCTGGCACCCAGAACTAGAGGCTGGCACCCAGAACTAGAGGCTGGCACCCAGAACTAGAGGCTGGCACTGCGTCAGGCACCCAGAACTAGAGGCTGGCACTGCGTCAGGCACCCAGAACTAGAGGCTGGCACCCAGAACTAGAGGCTGGCACCCAGAACTAGAGGCTGGCACCCAGAACTAGAGGCTGGCACCCAGAACTAGAGGCTGGCAACCAGAACTAGAGGCTGGCACCCAGAACTAGAGGCTGGCACCCAGAACTAGAGGCTGGCACCCAGAACTAGAGGCTGGCACTGCGTCAGGCACCCAGAACTAGAGGCTGGCACCCAGAACTAGAGGCTGGCACCCAGAACTAGAGGCTGGCACATAGAACTAGAGGCTGGCACTGCGTCAGGCACCCAGAACTAGAGGCTGGCACTGTGTCAGGCACCCAGAACTAGAGGCTGGCACTGTGTCAGGCACCCAGAACTAGAGGCTGGCACTGTGTCAGGCACCCAGAACTAGAGGCTGGCACTGTGTCAGGCACCCAGAACTAGAGGCTGGCACTGTGTCAGGCACCCAGAACTAGAGGCTGGCAGGGCACTGTGTCAGGCACCCAGAACTAGAGGCTGGCACCCAGAACTAGAGGCTGGCAGGGCACTGCGTCAGGCACCCAGAACTAGAGGCTGGCACTGTGTCAGGCACCCAGAACTAGAGGCTGGCAGGGCACTGCGTCAGGCACCCAGAACTAGAGGCTGGCAGGGCACTGTGTCAGGCACCCAGAACTAGAGGCTGGCACTGTGTCAGGCACCCAGAACTAGAGGCTGGCCCTGGTCAGGCACCCAGAACTAGAGGCAAGTAAATTGACTATTGACAATATTCAGACCGCAGCCATCTTGCCAGCAAGGTGCTAACTAGGTGCAACTTCCATTGACAGCCCATTCATTCACACAGAAAAGTCACATTTAATTCAAACTCACTAACATTGCAGCTGTACGGAAAACTTGAATTATATTCTTTCAATCTGCAAAGTGTTTGTTTCATAAAATTAAAAAAAAAAAATGTTATGAGCTACTATATGTCAAGACATTCCTTGCAGATGATTTTGCAAGTGGTCGGTACTGGAGTTTGGAAGCGCTCGTTGACTATCACTCAACAGCCCCTGGTCCCCTGTCTGCCCCCTAGGGGCCGTCGGGTGTACCGTCTGTTTAGAATGTGCACATAATGCAGGATGTTGCTTTACTGATACTTAGAAAAATAATCATCTGCAAGGTATTTCTTGACGGGTTTAAACATATATATATATATATATATATATATATATATATATATAGAAATTTAATTTAATTTAGTGGATCGCCCCTTGAGATGCATCATCTCGTTTTAGAGGGGGGGTCCTCGAAAATGGCATCGGTACATCTCTAAGCAGTCGCGTTCTCCCTCTCCCCCTGCCCCCTCCTCCCCTCCTCTCCCCCTCCCCCAAACAGTGAACAACAAGATCCGCGCCCCCCCCGGTGCTGAGGAGCTGGTGGGTCGGGCGGTCGAGCACCTGTTTGAGAAGGAGGACGGAGAGAAGAACGAGTGGCGGGGCATGGTTCTGTCCCGCGCCCCGGTGATGACACACTGGTACTACATCACCTATGAGAAGGACCCGGTTCTCTACATGTACCAGCTGTGGGACGACTACCGGGACGGAGACCTCAGGGTGCTGCCCGAGTCAGGTACTGACCTCTGACCCCCTGACCCTAACGACTACCGGGACGGAGACCTCAGGGTGCTGCCCGAGTCAGGTACTGACCTCTGACCTCTATCCCTAACGACTACAGAGACGGAGACCTCAGGGTGCTGCCCGAGTCAGGTACTGACCTCTGACCCCTGACCCTAACGACTACAGAGACCTCAGGGTGCTGCCCGAGTCAGGTACTGACCTCTGACCTCTATCCCTAACGACTACAGAGACGGAGACCTCAGGGTGCTGCCCGAGTCAGGTACTGACCTCTGACCCCCTGACCTCTATCCCTAACGAATACGGGGACGGAGACCTGAGGGTGCTGCCCGAGTCAGGTACTGACCTCTGACCCCTGACCCTAACGACTACAGAGACCTCAGGGTGCTGCCCGAGTCAGGTACTGACCTCTGACCCCTGACCCTAACGACTACAGAGACGGAGACCTCAGGGTGCTGCCCGAGTCAGGTACTGACCTCTGACACTGTGAACTCCCCCTCCACCGGCTCGTTGAACTTGATGGTCCCTCTGTCTGGACATTGTGATGATAATAATAATAATAATAATAATAGCTTGAATTTATATAGCGCCTTTCATGAACCCAAGGACGCTTTACAAAATGTACCAACATAGAACCTGGGGAACATAGAACCTGGAGAACATAGAACCTGAGGAACATAGAACCTGGGGAACATAGAACCTGGGGAACATAGAACCTGAGGAACATAGAACCTGGAGAACATAGAACCTGAGGAACATAGAACCTGAGGAACATAGAACCTGGGGAACATAGAACCTGAGGAACATAGAACCTGAGGAACATAGAACCTGGGGAACATAGAACCTGGGGAACATAGAACCTGAGGAACATAGAACTTGGGGAACATAGAACCTGAGGAACATAGAACCTGAGGAACATAGAACCTGAGGAACATAGAACCTGGGGAACATAGAACCTGGGGAACATAGAACCTGAGGAACATAGAACCTGAGGAACATAGAACCTGGGGAACGTGGTTGAAGTCCCACTTCAACAACGTTAAGAGTCATATTTTTGCCTTTTTTTTTTTACAAATTGCGGCATTTAACTCCCATTTAATTTGATATGGTTATAATGTTATATTATAACTAGGTTATATTAGGTTATATTATTCATGTAGAAAACAGAATAAGAAATAATTATTATAACTAAAGCTAGCAAAATCAACTAGAAGTAGTAAAGTAGTAGATGCAGAGGTCGTTGTTTTATTGCGTCCTTTAACTATAAACTGCGTTTTGGGATGCAGAATGCACCCTGTTTTAATCTCTGTATCAGTGATGCATGTGCATAGTCTCTGTAGTAATCAAAGTGCGTCCCCCCCCCCCCCCCCCCCCCCCCCCTCCAGAGAACAAGCACCTGCTCCCGGCCGACAGGAAGCCTGGCGAGGAGACGGAGAGCCTGGTGGGGAAGCAGGTGGAGTACGTGACGGACACGGGCCTGAAGAGGACCGGCCTGGTCATCTACCAGGTCCCCGCCAAGCCCACCGTCTACTACATCAAGTACCACGACGACTACCACGTCCACGTCTACGACCTGGTCAAGACCACCTAGTGGAGGGACCGGCCTGGTCAGGACCACCCAGGAGAGGACTGGCCTGGTCAGGACCACCCAGGAGAGGACCGGCCTGGTCAGGACCACCCAGGAGAGGACCGGCCTGGTCAGGACCACCCAGGCCCCCTTCTCCACCGTTTGGTTCCCGATGGGAACCGGTTCAGTTCTTTGTGGTTCTTAGTCCATGAGCCAGAGCTCCAGACTGGTTCTTAGACCATGAGCCAGACCTCTGAACTGGTTCTTAGTCCATGAGCCAGAGCTTAAAACTGGTTCTTAGTCCATGAGCCAGAGCTCCAACATTGGAACGTTAATTATGAATTGAGTAGCAAAACCACACCTATATTAGATTGTTATCACCATGAAACTTCCCCAGTTGATTACTTACATGGAGACAACGATGTATTGTATTACAATTTTAACCCATTTTGACCTGAGATCAAATTGTCTTCTAAATCCTGACAGTTTTCTGAAAAAGCTATGTTTCTATGTCAGTCGTTTTCCAAAAATAGCTATATTATAACATAATGCTAACACCAAAAGGGGTTCCCGCCCAAAATGGGTTAAATTAGGCATTATGTAGGAAAATATGCAAAATAATTAAAATGTGAAAAAGCTACTACTGTGGAAGGGTTATCATGTATTAATTTACTTATATTGATGCTATAAACAATTTAATATAGGTATGGTTTTGCTCCACTCAATTCATAATAACGGTCCAATTTTGGAGCTCTGGCTCATGGACTAAGAACTGGTTCTGAACTGAACCGGTTCCCGACCGGTGGAAAAAGGGGTCCAAGTGCAGTGGGCTTCATAAAGACTGACCTGGTCAAGACCTCCTGATGCTGTGGGCTTCATAAAGACACCTGGTCAAGACCTCCTGGTGCAGTGGGCTTCATAAAGACACCTGGTCAAGACCTCCTGGTGCAGTGGGCTTCATAAAGACACCTGGTCAAGACCTCCTGGTGCAGTCGGCTTCATAAAGACTGGCCTGGTCAAGACCTCCTGGTGAAGTGGGCTTCATAAAGACACCTGGTCAAGACCTCCTGGTGCAGTGGGCTTCATAAAGACACCTGGTCAAGACCTCCTGGTGCAGTGGGCTTCATAAAGACACCTGGTCAAGACCTCCTGGTGCAGTCGGCTTCATAAAGACTGGCCTGGTCAAGACCTCCTGGTGCAGTGGGCTTCATAAAGACACCTGGTCAAGACCTCCTGGTGCAGTGGGCTTCATAAAGACTGACCTGGTCAAGACCTCCTGGTGCAGTGGGCTTCATAAAGACTGACCTGGTCAAGACCTCCTGATGCTGTGGGCTTCATAAAGACTGACCTGGTCAAGACCTCCTGATGCAGTGGGCTTCATAAAGACTGACCTGGTCAAGACCTTCTCAAAACTTTTTTTTCCATGTCGAGGATGATTATTAGCCCGTGGAACGGACCGGACCCCCATTCGAAAAGATGTGTACGCCCCTTTACAGCTTGTATGCTTCCGTTATACAGTCTGGAGCAACGGAAGCTCTGATCACGAGTAAAATATAAATGCTTCCGTCGTACAGTCTGGAGCAACGGAAGCTCTGATCACGAGTAAAATATAAATGCTTCCGTCGTACAGTCTGGAGCAACGGAAGCTCTGATCACGAGTAAAATATAAATGCTTCCGTCGTACAGTCTGGAGCAACGGAAGCTCTGATCACGAGTCAAATATAAATGCTTCCGTCGTACAGTCTGGAGCAACGGAAGCTCTGATCACGAGTCAAATATAAATGCTTCCGTCGTACAGTCTGGAGCAACGGAAGCTCTGATCACGAGTCAAATATAAATGCTTCCGTCGTACAGTCTGGAGCAACGGAAGCTCTGATCATGAGCAAAGTGAAGCCTCCTCCCCAACTTTCGTCTTTACAGTTGTGCAAAGTTAATATAAATCAAAATCATCTAAGCAGATGTAGAGGTTTGGGAAATGTAGTTCTCTTGGTAGAGGGTTTGGGAAATGTAGTTCTCTTGGTAGCGGTTTGGGAAATGTAGTTCTCTTGGTAGCGGTTTGGGAAATGTAGTTCTCTTGGTAGAGGTTTGGGTAATGTAGTTCTCTTGGTAGAGGTTTGGGTAATGTAGTTCTCTTGGTAGAGGTTTGGGTAATGTAGTTCTCTTGGTAGAGGTTTGTGAAATGTAGTTCTCTTGGTAGAAGTTTGGGTAATGTAGTTCTCTTGCCGTGATGTAACTCCACATTTTGGTGAGGTCGTGTCTTCCAGAGTTGCTCCGTTGAACTAACTTAACCCTTTGAGACCTGAGGTCGGTTTTATGAATGCATGCCTTCTAAACCAGTGGTTCACTTCCTCTACCTCTACCAAAACACAACCCAAACCTCTACCAAATCACAACCCAATTATCTACCAAAACACAACCCAAACCTCTACCAAAACACAACCCAAACCTCTACCAAAACACAACCCAAACCTCTACCAAAACACAACCCAAACCTCTACCAAAACACAACCCAAACCTCTACCAAAACACAACCCAAACCTCTACCAAATCACAACCCAATTCTCTACCAAAACACAACCCAAACCTCTACCAAATCACAACCCAATTATCTACCAAATCACAACCCAAACCTCTACCAAAACACAGCCCAATTCTCTACCAAAACACACCCCAATTATCTACCAAAACACAGCCCAATTCTCTACCAAAACACAACCCAAACCTCTACCAAATCACAACCCAATTCTCTACCAAAACACAACCCAAACCTCTACCAAAACACAACCCAATTCTCTACCAAAACACAACCCAATTCTCTACCAAAACACACCCCAATTCTCTACCAAAACACACCCCAATTATCTACCAAAACACACCCCAATTATCTACCAAAACACAACCCAATTATCTACCAAAACACAACCCAATTCTCTACCAAGACACAACCCAATTCTCTACCAAAACACACCCCAATTCTCTACCAAAACACACCCCAATTATCTACCAAATCACAACCCAATTCTCTACCAAAACACAACCCAAACCTCTACCAAAACACAACCCAATTCTCTACCAAAACACAACCCAATTCTCTACCAAAACACACCCCAATTCTCTACCAAAACACACCGGGGGGGGAGGGGGACAGAACACAGCCATCAAACACAAATGTTTGGTCAAACCATGTGACTCCCATGGGAAAAGCATTGAGGCGGCCACCAAACACAGGCAGAGCACAGAACACATGTTCTTTATGTGTGAATGAGGCCTACCAAAACACAACCCAAACCTCCACCAAAACACAACCCAAACCTCCACCACTAAGGTCATTTCACTTTAAATCGGTTCTTCTCAAAGTGGTGGTCCACCCAGGGACCCTCCCTGGGGGTCTCAAAGTGGTAGTCCACCCAGGGACCCTCCCTGGGGGTCTCAAAGTGGTGGTCCACCCAGGGACCCTCCCTGGGGGTCTCAAAGTGGTGGTCCACCCAGGGACCCTCCCTGGGGGTCTCAAAGTGGTGGTCCACCACCGGGACCCTCCCCGGGGGTTCCAAATGGACCCTCAACCAACGGACCCCCCGTAACGGTCCATCTGGTTCCACGTGTACACTCTGAGAACCTTTGCTTTAAATTGACACTCAGGACTTTTCGCAGTGTTGCCATTAAGCGTTGCCTGCTATAGTGTTTTGTTTCTCTACAACGGGAGAAGACCCCCCACCCCACCCCCCGCAAAGAACACCTTTTTTGGGACCCTGACAGCTCCGTTTTCTTTCGTAGTCAGTCGGGGGGAGGGGGGAATGGGCTAATATGTTTTCCTTGTTATTGGTTTTTGTCACTCCTATATTTTTTTTTTTTCATTTTTTTTTCCCGACTGTGTATTCGAGCTGTGAGGTTGACTGGCCTGAGGTCAGAGGTCGACTGGTCTGAGGTCAGAGGTCGACTGGTCTGAGGTCAGAGGTCGACTGGCCTGAGGTCAGAGGTGGACTGGCCTGAGGTCAGAGGTGGACTGGCCTGAGGTCAGAGGTGGACTGGCCTGAGGTCAGAGGTCGACTGGTCTGAGGTCAGAGATCGACTGGTCTGAGGTCAGAGGTGGACTGGCCTGAGGTCAGAGGTGGACTGGCCTGCAGAAGGAAAGCATGTGTATGGGTAGAGCTGCAGAAGACGAGCCGCCCGGAAGAGAATTCCCCAATGAACGTTTCCTCGTAGACGTTTCAGAGAATATTTATTTGAAAGACCTTTAAAGCCTCGGATGACCTGGATGACCTGTCCTCCGAGGTGGACAAAGACATCTGGATGACCTGTCCTCCGAGGTGGACAAAGACACCTGGATGACCTGTCCTCCGAGGTGGACAAAGACACCTGGATGACCTGTCCTCCGAGGTTGACAAAGACACCTGGATGACCTGTCCTCCGAGGTGGACAAAGACACCTCGGATGACCGTGGACAAAGACACCTGGATGACCTGTCCTCCGAGGTGGACAAAGACACCTCGGATGACCTGTCCTCCGAGGTGGACAAAGACACCTCGGATGACCTGTCCTCCGAGGTGGACAAAGACACCTCGGATGACCTGTCCTCCGAGGTGGACAAAGACACCTCGGATGCTGACAAATCATGACAATAAAGTTAAACCCCAAAAAATTGGGTCGAACAAATTGTTTTTCTTGTTTTTTCCAAAAGATTGTGTTTATTGTCATGATTCGTCCCCATCCGAGTTGTCCGAGACTTACAGGTCTTTAAATAAATACTTTCTGAATCGTCTGAGGAAAGATTAATTGGGGAATTCTCCCCCGGGACGCTGGTGGAAGGGGGCGGGGCTGAACCTCGTGGTCATGAAAGGGGGGCGGGGTCGACTGTGACGCTCTATTTGGAAGGACTCTGCGACCGAAGCGGAGCTCGGCGAGAAAGCTTTAGTCTTTTATTTTCATTATTTTTGTGTGTGTGTGTAATTATCAACACTCGTGTTTAAGTGCAACGTCGGAGCCCAAAATGTCGATATATCTAAGTTACCATCGAACGAGAGTTTTCAACGATGCGTACAGACTTATTATACCTCTCTGTTTTTTTTTTCGTTTTTTTTGTAATCTTTTATACACTATTTATCTGGAATCTCTGATATTTTGTTGCTGCTGGAGCTTTGGTGAAAATATCCTGTTTAGTTGAGATGATAAATGTCACAATGTGTTAAAATGAACCGGTCTCAAGTTGAATGAACCGGTCTCAAGTTGAATGAACCGGTCTCAAGTTGAATGAACCGGTCTCAACTGGTTGAATGAACCGGTCTCAAGTTGAATGAACCGGTCTCAAGTTGAATGAACCGGTCTCAACTGGTTGGATGAACCGGTCTCAAGTTGAATGAACCCGTCTCAACCGGTTGAATGAACCGGTCTCAAGTTGAATGAACCGGTCTCAACTGGTTGAATGAACCGGTCTCAAGTTGAATGAACCCGTCTCAACCGGTTGAATGAACCGGTCTCAAGTTGAATGAACCCGTCTCAACCGGTTGAATGAACCGGTCTCAAGTTGAATGAACCCGTCTCAACCGGTTGAATGAACCGGTCTCAAGTTGAATGAACCGGTCTCAACCGGTCTCAAGTTGAATGAACCGGTCTCAACCGGTTGAATGAACCGGTCTCAACCGGTTGAATGAACCGGTCTCAAGTTGAATGAACCGGTCTCAACTGGTTGAATGAACCGGTCTCAAGTGTAGAGCTAAAAGGAGAATTCCAGACAAGCCGTTTTATCTTTTACCATAATCTGATGTTATATCAACAAAGTGGTGCAGGTGAAAGATTAGATAACTAATGGGGGCCGCGGACCCCCATTAGAGAAGACCTGCCAGGGACCCCCATTAGAGAAGATATGCCAGGGACCCCCATAAGAGGAGATATGCCAGGGACCCCCATTAGAGAAGACATGCCAGGGACCCCCATTAGAGAAGATATGCCAGGGACCCCCATTAGAGAAGACATGCCAGGGACCCCCATTAGAGAAGATACGCCAGGGACCTCCATAAGAGAAGATACGCCAGGGACCCCCATAAGAGGAGATACGCCAGGGACCCCCATAAGAGGAGATATGCCAGGGACCCCCATAAGAGGAGATATGCCAGGGACCCCCATAAGAGGAGATATGCCAGGGACCCCCATTAGAGAAGACATGCCAGGGACCCCCATTAGAGAAGATATGCCAGGGACCCCCATAAGAGAAGACATGCCAGGGACCCCCATAAGAGGAGATATGCCAGGGACCCCCATAAGAGAAGACATGCCAGGGACCCCCATAAGAGGAGATATGCCAGGGACCCCCATAAGAGGAGATATGCCAGGGACCCCCATTAGAGAAGACATGCCAGGGACCCCCATTAGAGAAGATATGCCAGGGACCCCCATAAGAGAAGACATGCCAGGGACCCCCATAAGAGGAGATATGCCAGGGACCCCCATTAGAGAAGATTTTCACGGCTCTAGCAGTGATTCTCAACCTGTTTTATTTCAAGGACCCCCAGTTTGACCTGCATTAGTCTACGTACCCCCAATTAATGGCATTTCTATCTCTGGGACCCCAATTTATATTATACAAATCTATGTTAATTCGGGTCCATTTGGTTCCATTTGTACACTCAGAGTTACAGAATCATAAGGGTCCATTTGGTTCCCAACTATAATTTAGCTGGGGACCCCCTGGAACTACCTCAAGGACCCCTGGGGGTCCCCGGACCCCCTGGAATTACCTCAAGGACCCCTGGGGGTCCCCGGACCCCCTGGAACTACCTCAAGGACCCCAGGGGGTCCCCGGACCACTGTTCTATAATGACATCACATTAATGTAATAAAACGTCTTGTCTGGAGTTGAGGACTATTAATTTAATCATTATTAAAAATTAACCGACAATTAAAGATGAAAGAGATTATAGGCATTGTTTGAATCATGTCACATGTCTTAATTCGTCACTCTGAGAATTAGATTGATGTTTTTTTTTTTTATTATTATTATTGGTCTGAGAAAGACTTTATATGAGTACGAACAACTTAGTTTAATAATCACGTCAAGAGAGCAGAACCAGCTGGGTTTCTGTTACAGAGAGCAGAACCAGCTGGGTTTCTGTTACAAAAACCTTTTGTACATTATTATAAGCTTTATTAATAATTATGATATCACGTCTCGTCTGATTTGTTTCTCACATTGTTTTCATGTTTTATTTTGGGTTTGCTGTAAGAACCCGTTTGGACTGGTATCAACCGACAAGACCGCAGTTATCAGTTAGGATCAGCGCCACTTTTTCAGACGAGTATGGGCATGCTCTGTCGACCCAACGCTCAGTCGGTAGTTCTCCGTGATTATTTCGCTTGATAATCACTGATGTCCTGACGGAGGCGCGCCGTGTCTGGTGGCCTTGAGCACGCTAGCCGAGCGAGTCGCCGTGCCGAGCGTTGCGAAGGCCACCAGACCCGACTCAGCGCCGTCCGAGTTACGTCCCGATAGGCAGAGAATAGTATATATTAGTAGCTCCTAGTTTCCATGCACCGACAACAGTTGGAAATGACACGTCCACCAGGGGGAAACCTTGACCAGGACATCAGTGATTATCAAGCAAAATAATCACGGAGAACTACCGACTGAGCCGTTGGGTCGGCAGAGCATGCCCATACTCATCCGAAAAAGTCGTGCTGATCCTAACTGATAACTGCGGTCTTGTCGGTTGATACCAGTCGAAATAGCTACTGTAAGTCTGTCTCTCTGTACACACTTTGTAAGTCTGTCTCTCTGGACACACTTTGTAAGTCTGTCTCTCTGGACACACTTTGTAAGTCTGTCTCTCTGTACACACTTTGCCAAAACTGTTCATGCAACATATTCAGACCTCACATTGTTGTCGTCGTGCATATTGTGTACCGAGTACAGGTGTTACCGAGTACAGGTGTTACCGAGCACAGGTGTGACCGTGTACAGGTGTTACCGAGTACAGGTGTGACCGTGTACAGGTGTTACTGAGTACAGGTGTGACCGTGTACAGGTGTTACCGAGTACAGGTGTGACCGTGTACAGGTGTTACCGAGTACAGGTGTGACCGTGTACAGGTGTTACCGAGTACAGGTGTTACCGAGTACAGGTGTAACTTGTAAATTTAATGTGAAACATTTGTAAGAACTTGAATCCAAGTGTATGAGTTATTTATTTATTTCATGTTCCAGGTGTCGAACATTTTCCAACGTTTTCCAAGGGTGTTGATTAGCCTAACGAGTCCGACTTAACACTCTTATCGTCCAGGGTCAGTTGGAACCATTAAATCAGCACGCCCAGCGATTTGTAGCTTCAGAGCCCATTTCAAGGTGACACAGACACCATCTTGGTTTGTGCCAGAGTAATCTAGTAAGAGAGTGGCGACATGCTTTGATCTCGCCGCAGGGTGCTATGGGCTATAGTTCCACACATTGGAACTATCCCATTGAGACAAAGCGGGGTCTATGGGCTATAGTTCCACACATTGGAACTATCCCATTGAGACAAAGCGGGGTGCCTATGGGCTATAGTTCCACACATTGGAACTATCCCATTGAGACAAAGCAGGGTGCTATGGGCTATAGTTCCACACATTGGAACTATCCCATTGAGACAAAGTGGGGTGCCTCTATGGGCTATAGTTCCACACATTGGAACTATCCCATTGAGACAAAGCAGGGTGCTATGGGCTATAGTTCCACACATTGGAACTATCCCATTGAGACAAAGCGGGGTGCCTCTATGGGCTATAGTTCCACACATTGGAACTATCCCATTGAGACAAAGCAGGGTGCCTCTATGGGCTATAGTTCCACACATTGGAACTATCCCATTGAGACAAAGCGGGGTGCCTCTATGGGCTATAGTTCCACACATTGGAACTATCCCATTGAGACAAAGCGGGGTGCTATGGGCTATAGTTCCACACATTGGAACTATCCCATTGAGACAAAGCGGGGTGCTATGGGCTATAGTTCCACACATTGGAACTATCCCATTGAGACAAAGCGGGGTGCCTCTATGGGCTATAGTTCCACACATTGGAACTATCCCATTGAGACAAAGCGGGGTGCTATGGGCTATAGTTCCACACATTGGAACTATCCCATTGAGACAAAGCGGGGTGCTATGGGCTATAGTTCCACACATTGGAACTATCCCATTGAGACAAAGCGGGGTGCTACAGTATGGGCTATAGTTCCACACATTGGGCCTCATGCGCCAATAAGTTCCTAACTTTTCCTCTTACATTTCTTCCTAAGTGAATTCCTAAGAGAAGTCCAGTCAGATTCATGAAACGTTCTTAAGTAGGCAGAATTGTTCGTAAGCATGTTCTTATGATGATGAATCCAAATCCTCGTAACTTGAAGGGGTGTGCCAGTTCATTCAAATTATCATAGGTAGACGCCCCAAATATCCTAATTAGCATCCTAATTACCATAGGGAACCGCCCCACCAATCCCATATAAGGCATTGGGAATTCACTTTCCTACCTGTGTTCACCCAGGTGGGTGTGGTTTTGCATGACTCCATGGCCTTGCCTGCAGTCACACCTGTGTGTGATTTCAGTACACAGAAATCACAGGACCTCATACACAGAAATAAACTTGAGTGAAGTCAAGAATACCTAAACTAAAGTCTAAATATGGTGGAACACCAGACTCCAAACATTAAAAAGCAATAGTACTGTGGTGTGGAGGTACTGAAGTGAACAGAAATGTTCATATTTTCAATATTTCAATATTCATGAATGTATTTTATTATTTATCTCACAATAGTCAACTTTCACCACTAGACATCAATGTAAATTTGCTGAAATTATCATATTATCCATATGTCATGTTCAGAAGTAGTGGATAGTAGTGGATATAAAACATTTTAGCACTGGAGGGTGCATGGATATGGACGGGCTTTAAGGCAGCAACTGCTTGGTATGTACTGGTATATGGTGAGGAAATATGGGTGTTGAGGGTGATATCGTGGTGCAAGGGGTGGGATAGGGTGGCTTGCAGGTAGGAAGCTTACAGGAAAATGGAGGTGGTAGCTGTTGGTATACGGGGTGGGGGTGTATCGGGGGGGGGATGATGGCGGGTGGGGTGGGGGTTATGTGGGTATGGTGCGTTTGTTTGGGTTGGGTTGTAAACTCTAAACCAGTGGTTCTCAAACATTTTCATGTCAAGGACCCCCATATGAAAATATTTTCTGCTAGGGAAATGTTTTGAAGATTTATCAAAATGTTTAGAAAATAGCCGATCTACAAGCTCAAAATGGGCAGTAATGGGACACGTTTGTGAGCTTGTAGATTGGCTATTTTCAAAGTATAAAATGGGATTAAAGTGGTAAAATGTTCCATATTTTGCTGTGGACTGCCTGGAACTTCCTCAAGGACCCTTTGAGGTCCTCAGACCAAACTTTGAGCATCATGCAGAGGGCGCTGTTTTTCCTTTATGTTTTCAGATTGCACTTAAGAACAAAAAAGGCACCCTAAGAGTGCTCCACCGTGTGCATAGATTCTGTTCTTACCTACGAACAAATCACAGCTAAGAAAACATTGAGGGATCCCAAAACCTTCTTAAAAACTTCCTAAGTGGGTCTAAGAACAAATTTCCTCTTAAGAACTTCTTAAGAACGGTTGGCGCATGAGGCCCATTGGAACTATCCCATTGAGACAAAGCGGGGTGCTACAGTATGGGCTATAGTTCCACACATTGGAACTATCCCATTCCGCATTCCACTGTTACAATTGGAGTCAACGCTAGTATATGAACCTTTATTGAGAAAGGATATCCCCTTGAGATGTCACATCTCGTTGAGATGTCACATCTCGTTGAGATGTCACATCCCCTTGAGATGTCACATCTCCTTGAGATGTCACATCTCGTTGAGATGTCACATCCCCTTGAGATGTCACATCTCGTTGAGATGTCACATCTCGTTGAGATGTCACATCCCGTTGAGATGTCACATCCCCTTGAGATGTCACATCTCCTTGAGATGTGACATCTCAAGGAGATGTCACATCTCGTTGAGATGTCACATCTCCTTGAGATGTCACATCTCCTTGAGATGTCACATCTCGTTTTCGAGGGGGTCCAACAACATACAGCAAATACAGAGCAATACAATAGACAGAAACGTTACAACAAATACATCCATGCATACATTACAAAACAAAACAGAAAGCTCTCCCAAGCTGGCCGCTCCCACCCCACCTTATCACCCTGAAAATAAAGCACTTAATGCATCATGGTACTCCTATAGTGGACATAGATCACTTAATGCATCATGGTACTCATATAGTGGACATAGATCACTTAATGCATCATGGTACTCATATAGTGGACATAGATCACTTAATGCATCATGGTACTCATATAGTGGACACTTAATGCATCATGGTACTCATATAGTGGACACTTAATGCATCATGGTACTCATATAGTGGACATAGATCACTTAATGCATCATGGTACTCATATAGTGGACATAGATTAATGCATCATGGTACTCATATAGTGGACATAGATCACTTAATGCATCATGGTACTCATATAGTGGACATAGATCACTTAATGCATCATGGTACTCATATAGTGGACACTTAATGCATCATGGTACTCATATAGTGGACATAGATCACTTAATGCATCATGGTACTCATATAGTGGACACTTAATGCATCATGGTCCTCATATAGTGGACATAGATCACTTAATGCATCATGGTACTCATATAGTGGACACTTAATGCATCATGGTCCTCATATAGTGGACATAGATCACTTAATGCATCATGGTACTCATATAGTGGACACTTAATGCATCATGGTCCTCATATAGTGGACATAGATCACTTAATGCATCATGGTACTCATATAGTGGACACTTAATGCATCATGGTCCTCATATAGTGGACATAGATCAATGCATCATGGTACTCATATAGTGGACATAGATCACTTAATGCATCATGGTACTCATATAGTGGACACTTAATGCATCATGGTACTCATATAGTGGACATAGATCACTTAATGCATCATGGTACTCATATAGTGGACACTTAATGCATCATGGTACTCATATAGTGGACATAGATCACTTAATGCATCATGGTACTCATATAGTGGACATAGATCACTTAATGCATCATGGTCCTCATATAGTGGACATAGATCATCATGGTCCTCATATAGTGGACATAGATCATCATGGTACTCATATAGTGGACATAGATCATCATGGTACTCATATAGTGGACATAGATCATCATGGTACTCATATAGTGGATCAAGAATCAGAAATGAAAAATCTAAAACAAACCGTTACAGATACTGTATGCACATGCAGTAAAATGCTTTAACGAGATAGATATATAATTACAAACACATGCATAGATGCATAGATGTCAAATTACAGTATATTTGCAGATTAGTATGTTAGAAACAAACTAAGGCATATCAGGAGCAGGAGCAGGGAGGTGAGGATAGAGACTTTAAAGATATTGAAGGAGTTGATTGATCTAAGAGAACTGGGGAGATTGTTCCAGTCATCCGGAGCTTTGTATTTGAAAGCACGTCGGCCGACTTCTTTCCTAATGTTGGTGTCGCCACTCTCTTTCTATTCCACTCGGGTTTGTGCTAGATAGCATAGCATGTAGCCAAAACACCCCTGAGGGTATCGACAACCAACAGGAGGTATGATTACTTCTAACGCGACTAGCGGCGGGACCGCGATGGGCCGTCAAACACAATCTTTGCTTAGAATTGGAATCATTGATTTAGATTAAAAGTTATTCACATTTTAAGATTTTTGATCCCATCCATTAAAATGGAGAGGGAACACTTTGGATGACGTCCCAACCGGAATGTACATGGAATTAGCCCAATAGATGCTCCCAGGCTGTAGCCTGGTGCTCAATAGATGCTCCCAGGCTGTAGCCTGGTGCCCAATAGATGCTCCCAGGCTGTAGCCTGGTGCCCAATAGATGCTCCCAGGCTGTAGCCTGGTGCCCAATAGATGCTCCCAGGCTGTAGCCTGGTGCCCAATAGATGCTCCCAGGCTGTAGCCTGGTGCCCAATAGATGCTCCCAGGCTGTAGCCTGGTGCTCAATAGATGCTCCCAGGCTGTAGCCTGGTGCCCAATAGATGCTCCCAGGCTGTAGCCTGGTGCCCAATAGATGCTCCCAGGCTGTAGCCTGGTGCTCAATAGATGCTCCCAGGCTGTAGCCTGGTGCTCAATAGATGCTCCCAGGCTGTAGCCTGGTGCTCAACAGATGCTCCCAGGCTGTAGCCTGGTGCCCAATAGATGCTCCCAGGCTGTAGCCTGGTGCCCAATAGATGCTCCCAGGCTGTAGCCTGGTGCGCTGTGTTGTTAATCCATTCTGGGCGGGAACCCCTTTTGGTGTTTTAAGCATTATTTTATACTTTAGCTATTGAAAAATAGCAGATCTACAAGCTTGTAGCGCGGCACTCTACAAGCTTGTAGGTCTGCTATTTTTTTTAAATCGTGAAAATGTGGCACAAATCTTTGAATATATATATTCTTTCAGAGCAAACGTTTTTAACTCAAATCTTTGCTTCTGGAGGAGGGAGGGGGGGTCCCCTGGAACTACATATTTTCAGATGGGGGTCGGCGGCCAATTACATATAATTCTGGGGGTCCTTGACATGAAAAAGGTTGAGCACCACTGACATAGAAACAGGGGTTTTCTTCTAAAACATGAAAATTGTCATGATTTAGACATTTTGGAGAATCGAGCTCAGGTCTAAATGTAATGTTCAGTCTTTTGATGAATCTCCGTTCTGGGCGTAATTACCTCTGTTTGGGTGTTTTAATAACCCTTTATTTTAGATGGTCTATTTTCAGCGTGCAACCACGTGTAAAATCTGTCATGACGACGTCATCAAGGCCCGCCAAAATATAGTTTGTAGTCCTTATTCTATTTTTTTAATCATTTTTATCCCACAATTTTGTATTTTTTTTATAGCTAAATGAGGGGATTCCAGGGGGTCCCCAGCCATTGATTGTTTTAACCCATTTTGACCTGAGGTCGATTCTCCAAAATGGCTTCTAAATCCTGACAGTTTTCTGAAAAAAACGTTTAAAATGTTTATCAGTGGTTCTCAAACTATTTCACGTCAAGGAGCCCCAGAATTATATGTAATTGGCCGCCGGCCCCCATCTGAAAATATGTTGTTCCAGGGACCCCCCCCCCCCCCCCCCCCGCGCTACCAGCTTGTAGATCTGCTCGTTTTCAATGGCTAAAGTATAACCCTAATGCATAACGCCCGTTGAGCGGCGTCGTTTCCTCCTGTGGCGCCCTCTCCTGGCTCCTCTCCTGGCTCCTCTCCTGTGGCGCCCTCTCCTGGCTCCTCTCCTGTGGCGCCCTCTCCTGGCTCCTCTCCTGTGGCGCCCTCTCCTGGCTCCTCTCCTGTGGCGCCCTCTCCTGGCTCCTCTCCTGTGGCGCCCTCTCCTGGCTCCTCTCCTGGCTCCCAAGATGTAGTGATGGATGGGGAGTGAGGGCCAGGCTGACTCCTCCCTCTCCTGGCTCCCAAGATGTAGTGATGGATGGGGAGGGAGGGCCAGGCTGACTCCTCCCACTCCTGCTTCCAGCCAACCAAGCGCCCCAGGCTAAATGATGGACAGTTGGTAAGCACATGGACCTTTAAGGCTAAATGATGGACAGTTGGTAAACACATGGACCTTTAAGGCTAAATGATGGACAGTAGGTAAGCACATGGACCTTTAAGTCTAAATGATGGACAGTTGGTAAGCACATGGACCTTTAAGGCTAAATGATGGACAGTTGGTAAGCACATGGACCTTTAAGTCTAAATGATGGACAGTTGGTAAGCACATGGACCTTTAAGTCTAAATGATGGACAGTTGGTAAGCACATGGACCTTTAAGTCTAAATGATGGACAGTTGGTAAGCACATGGACCTTTAAGTCTAAATGATGGACAGTTGGTAAGCACATGGACCTTTAAGTCTAAATGGACAGTTGGTAAGCACATGGACCTTTAAGTCTAAATGATGGACAGTTGGTAAGCTCATGGACCTTTAAGTCTAAATGATGGACAGTTGGTAAGCACATGGACCTTTAAGTCTAAATGATGGACAGTTGGTAAGCTCATGGACCTTTAAGTCTAAATGATGGACAGTTGGTAAGCTCATGGACCTTTAAGTCTAAATGATGGACAGTTGGTAAGCTCATGGACCTTTAAGTCTAAATGATGGACAGTTGGTAAGCACATGGACCTTTAAGTCTAAATGATGGACAGTTGGTAAGCACATGGACCTTTAAGTCTAAATGATGGACAGTTGGTAAGCACATGGACCTTTAAGTCTAAATGATGGACAGTTGGTAAGCACATGGACCTTTAAGTCTAAATGATGGACAGTTGGTAAGCACATGGACCTTTAAGTCTAAATGATGGACAGTTGGTAAGCACATGGACCTTTAAGTCTAAATGATGGACAGTTGGTAAGCACATGGACCTTTAAGTCTAAATGATGGACAGTTGGTAAGCACATGGACCTTTAAGTCTAAATGGACAGTTGGTAAGCACATGGACCTTTAAGTCTAAATGATGGACAGTTGGTAAGCTCATGGACCTTTAAGTCTAAATGATGGACAGTTGGTAAGCACATGGACCTTTAAGTCTAAATGATGGACAGTTGGTAAGCTCATGGACCTTTAAGTCTAAATGATGGACAGTTGGTAAGCTCATGGACCTTTAAGTCTAAATGGACAGTTGGTAAGCTCATGGACCTTTAAGCACATGGACCTTTAAGCACATGGACCTCTAAATGAAGCACATGGACCTTTAAGCACATGGACCTCTAAATGAAGCACATGGACCTTTAAGGACCTTTAAGTCTTGAGACGTGAAATGAAACCAAATGGACCCTTGCGGGTCTCAAGAGTTACATTATTGTTAAACATCTGCATCAGTTAATTTACAAGAAGTCTGTATTATTATTATTATTGTAATCTGTAGTCCTAATGTGTACATTATCGCTTATATTACTTCAGTGGAACAGATGTCACGCAAAGCTTACAAAGCCAATGACGAAATAAAGCTGACAAGCTGTAACAAAATGCCATTGAATATAGGCTGTAACATAATGCCATTGAATATAGGCTGTAACATAATGCCATTGAATATAGGCTGTAACATAATGCCATTGAATATAGGCTGTAACATAATGCCGTTGTATATAGGCTGTAACATAATGCCATTGAATATAGGCTGTAACATAATGCCATTGAATATAGTCCTGGCAGGCTAAAGCAAAGCAAAGTTCTTTGTTTACCCAGGGAAGTGGACTAAGCTCGAGATGCTTGTTTACAGCCACGCCCTGCTCATAGAACATTTCATGGTAGGGGTTCAATGCCTTGCTCAAGGGCACTTCAGCAGTGGTAATTTTAACGTGCCGGTCCGGGGATTCGAACTGGCGACCTTCCGATAACAAGACCGCTCCTCAAACCGTTCGGCCACCGCTGCCCCCCTGCTGTAACATAATGTGGTATATTGTCTAAAGAGAGTGCATTCTCTCCACCACATAAAGACTTGAAAATACTTAAGACTAATAAGTTCTGAGGCAGACCGATGAAGGCAGAGAGATGTTTCTGAGTTGGGTTTTATTTGCAGAATACAGCAGAAGACAAGATGGCTGACCACTGGATGGCTGGATGGCTGACCACTGGATGGCTGACCACTGGATGGCTGACCACTGGATGGCTGGATGGCTGACCACTGGATGGCTGACCACTGGATGGCTGGATGGCTGACCACTGGATGGCTGACCACTGGATGGCTGGATGGCTGACCACTGGATGGCTGGATGGCTGACCACTGGATGGCTGGATGGCTGACCACTGGATGGCTGACCACTGGATGGCTGGATGGCTGACCACTGGATGGCTGACCACTGGATGGCTGGATGGCTGACCACTGGATGGCTGGATGGCTGACCACTGGATGGCTGACCACTGGATGGCTGGATGGCTGACCACTGGATGGCTGGATGGCTGACCACTGGATGGCTGGATGGCTGACCACTGGATGGCTGACCACTGGATGGCTGGATGGCTGACCACTGGATGGCTGACCACTTACATTGAGACTCAATATATAGGCTGGTCAGTCCAACTGACCACCATCCTTACATTGAGACAATAGGCTGGTCAGTCCAACTGACCACCATCCTTACATTGAGACAATAGGCTGGTCAGCCCAACTGACCACCATCCTTACATTGAGACAATAGACTGGTCAGTCCAACTGACCACCATCCTTACATTGAGACAATAGACTGGTCAGTCCAACTGACCACCATCCTTACATTGAGACAATAGACTGGTCAGCCCAACTGACCACCATCCTTACATTGAGACAATAGGCTGGTCAGTCCAACTGACCACCATCCTTACATTGAGACAGAACTATCCGTGTTCTAGACATTCTAATGATCACAAAAATATATATATTACAGGCATGTTACTTACTTTTATCAGGGTTAAAGGTCAAAGGTTAAAATTCAATAAAATTGCACAGACAGAGTCCAGATATTTTGAAGTTGTGTGAACTTGTGCCTCTGTGGGGAGGGGGAGGGGTATTTATATGCAATCATCATGACCAATGGCATTGCAGGACTAAACAATGAACATCAATGATGGTGAAAAAAGAACAGAAAAAAATATATAATAATTAAGTAATTAATTAAAATAAAAATGTTGCCAAAAAGCATTGCCAGGGTTTTACAGGGTTAATTGTTTGTGTAGTAAAAAAAAAAACAGTGCAGAACATTATTTATACAAGCCTGTTTGTTGCCGAGCAGATTATTATCTGATGACGTAGATTTGGTGTTGTCGTTAAATGGATGAAACAGACATGAATGAACATTAATTATGGCATGAATTGTAAGAACCGTTTCTGTTTTCTCTCGTCACTGATGACACAATGATCAGGACGACCTTTGGGTCGTAATATATCCTCTCTCTGCTATCTATACAATGTCATTTAGATAAGGTGTGTGTGTGTGTGTGTGTGTGTGTGTGTGTGTGTGTGTGTGTGTGTGTGTGTGTGTGTGTGTGTGTGTGTGTGTGTGTGTGTGTGTGTGTGTGTGTGTGTGTGTGTGTGTGTGTGTGTGTGTGTGTGTGTGTGTGTGCGCGCTCTAATCTCACTACTAGCGATAGTATTATAATTTATGTGCTCTCTCTATTTATGGCACACAGTGTAGTTTTTCGTTTAGTTTCAGTCATAGTCTGTTGAATAGTCTGTTGAATAGTCTGTTGAATAGTCTGTTGAATAGTCTTCATTTAGTTTCAGTCATAGTCTGTTGAATAGTCTGTTGAATAGTCTTCATTTAGTTTCAGTCATAGTCTGTTGAATAGTCTTCGTTTAGTTTCAGTCATAGTCTGTTGAATAGTCTGTTGAATAGTCTTCATTTAGTTTCAGTCATAGTCTGTTGAATAGTCTGTTGAATAGTCTTCATTTAGTTTCAGTCATAGTCTGTTGAATAGTCTTCGTTTAGTTTCAGTCAGTCTGTTGAATAGTCTTCATTTAGTTTCAGTCAGTCTGTTGAATAGTCTTCATTTAGTTTCAGTCATAGTCTGTTGAATAGTCTTCATTTAGTTTCAGTCAGTCTGTTGAATAGTCTTCATTTAGTTTCAGTCAGTCTGTTGAATAGTCTTCATTTAGTTTCAGTCATAGTCTGTTGAATAGTCTTCATTTAGTTTCAGTCAGTCTGTTGAATAGTCTTCGTTTAGTTTCAGTCATAGTCTGTTGAATAGTCTTCATTTAGTTTCAGTCAGTCTGTTGAATAGTCTTCATTTAGTTTCAGTCATAGTCTGTTGAATAGTCTTCATTTAGTTTCAGTCATAGTGTGTTGAATAGTCTTCATTTAGTTTCAGTCAGTCTCTTGAATAGTCTTCGTTTAGTTTTAGTCACATTTTAGTCACCCAAAATGTTTTAGTTTTAGTCGACCGAATGTCATAAGATTTTAGTCGACTAAATACGGTTGATTTAGTCGACTAAAATGTATTCCGGCGGGCCTTGATGCCGTCCTAATGGTTGATGTTACACCTGCTGAAAATAGCAGATCTACAAGCTCACAACGCGTCGCAGCGCAACGCGTTGTGAGCAATACTTTAAAACAGTTGTCATGTTGCACACATGACTAAAATTGCTCTTATTTGCGCTATTATTTATTATTATTATTTGCCCTCTCCATTCAGGCTGCATGAACAGCTTGTCCCTCTCCATCCAGGGTGCATGGACAGCTTGTCCCTCTCCATCCAGGCTGCATGAACAGCTTGTCCCTCTCCATCCAGGGTGCATGGACAGCTTGTCTCTCTCCATCCAGGCTGCATGGACAGCTTGTCTCTCTCCATCCAGGGTGCATGGACAGCTTGTCTCTCTCCATCCAGGCTGCATGGACAGCTTGTCTCTCTCCATCCAGGCTGCATGAACAGCTTGTCTCTTTCCATCCAGGCTTCATGGACAGCTTGTCTCTCTCCATCCAGGCTGCATGGACAGCGCTCAGTTTCCTGACCCCTCAATGTCCTAACTCTGTCTCACTCTGTGGCTCTGGGCCTATAGAGTCATAGGCTCCGCCCATAGAGTCATAGGCTCCGCCCACAGAGTCGAGGCAGGGCAGGTGTATAGTGCATTCACAGAGACAGACAGACAGTTCTGCAGCGGTGTTGTCCTTCATAAACGGAGCATTGTGCTTCAGAAGAGGATCAATTACAATTTAGGCATTTAGCAGACGCTCTTAATCCAGAGTGACTTACATTAAGCAATAACAAAAAGAAATGAATAAAGGAGTATAGCTACTATCTACGATCTATCTACTATCTATCTACAGCTGTACGTCGACGCAAAGTCTGGGATAATACGAGTGTGAAGATCATACGACACGTTGTGGCTTCAAGATAACACGACTACGTCTGGACCTGGACCATCGACCCGTAGGACCCTCTACAGCTGGACCATCGACCTGTAGGACCCTCTACAGCTGGACCATCGACCCGTAGGACCCTCTACAGCTGGACCATCGACCCGTAGGACCCTCTACAGCTCTGCTTCGGACCAGAATCCTGAGGAGACCCTTCTGGCAGTCGGGGAAAGCAACCTAAGTACAATTTTGGAGGTATGGGTAGTAGGTAGTTGTGTGTGTGTGTGTGTGTGTGTGTGTGTGTGTGTGTGTGTGTGTGTGTGTGTGTGTGTGTGTGTGTGTGTGTGTGTGTGTGTGTGTGTGTGTGTGTGTGTGTGTGTGTGTGTGTGTGTGTGTGTGTGTGTGTCGAAGGTAGTTTATTAAACTACAGAGGCTGCCTGTGGAAGGTAGTTTATTAAACTACAGAGGCTGCCTGTGGAAGGTAGTTTATTAAACTACAGAGGCTGTCTGTGGAAGGTAGTTTATTAAACTACAGAGGCTGCCTGTGGAAGGTAGTTTATTAAACTACAGAGGCTGCCTGTGGAAGGTAGTTTATTAAACTACAGAGGCTGCCTGTGGAAGGTAGTTTATTAAACTACAGAGGCTGCCTGTGGAAGGTAGTTTATTAAACTACAGAGGCTGCCTGTGGAAGGTAGTTTATTAAACTACAGAGGCTGCCTGTGGAAGGTAGTTTATTAAACTACAGAGGCTGCCTGTGGAAGGTAGTTTATTAAACTACAGAGGCTGCCTGTGGAAGGTACAGTGGGAGTTTGTTCCATGCCGTCGGCCCCTAGAAGCAGAAAGCTGCTTCACCGTGTTTTGAGTTGATTTGAAGTAAAATTATTTTAAAATCAATCCTAAAAACAAGTACAACATTTGAGTACATTTTCCACCACTGTGACTTGTTGTTTTTGAATAGGAGAGGTGGTCCCAGCAGTCATGAAGGTCCCGGGGGGTCCATAAGATGCTAGTCTGGTGAATAGGAGAGGTGGTCCCAGCAGTCATGAAGGTCCCGGGGGGTCCATAAGATGCTAGTCTGGTGAATAGGAGAGGTGGTCCCAGCAGTCATGAAGGTCCCGGGGGGTCCATAAGATGCTAGTCTGGTGAATAGGAGAGGTGGTCCCAGCAGTCATGAAGGTCCTGGGGGGTCCATAAGATGCTAGTCTGGTGAATAGGAGAGGTGGTCCCAGCAGTCATGAAGGTCCTGGGGGGTCCATAAGATGCTAGTCTGGTGAATAGGAGAGGTGGTCCCAGGCAGACAGCGGTCATGATTGTGACCTTGTTCTTGTCTTGTTGAATAGGAGAGGTGGTCCCTCCCAGGCAGACCGCAGAGAGGGGGTCCTCCAGACAGCGGTCATGAAGGTTCCAGGGGGTCGAAAGATGCTCATGGTTCCTGCCGTGGTTTTGTGGGCGTACTGTTGGCGGGACACCTTCGACCCAGGTGAGAAGGTTACCCTGTCCCACATTGTGACTGACAGGCATCAGTGTTCATATTGAGACCCTGTCTGTCCCACATTGTGACCGACAGGCATCAGTGTTCACATTGAGACCCTGTCTGTCCCACATTGTGACTGACAGGCATCAGTGTTCACATTGAGACCCTGTCTGTCCCACATTGTAACTGACAGGCATCAGTGTTCACATTGAGACCCTGTCCCACATTGTGCCCGACAGGCATCAGTGTTCACATTGAGACCCTGTCCCACATTGTGACCGACAGGCATCAGTGTTCACATTGAGACCCTGTCCCACATTGTGACCGACAGGCATCAGTGTTCACGTTGAGACCCTGTCTGTCCCACATTGTGACTGACAGGCATCAGTGTTCACATTGAGACCCTGTCTGTCCCACATTGTGACTGACAGGCATCAGTGTTCACATTGAGACCCTGTCTGTCCTACATTGTGACCGACAGGCATCAGTGTTCACATTGAGACCCTGTCTGTCCCACATTGTGACTGACAGGCATCAGTGTTCACATTGAGACCCTGTCTGTCCCACATTGTGACTGACAGGCATCAGTGTTCAAATTGAGACCCTGTCTGTCCCACATTGTGACCGACAGGCATCAGTGTTCACATTGAGACCCTGTCCCACATTGTGACTGACAGGCATCAGTGTTCACATTGAGACCCTGTCCCACATTGTGACTGACAGGCATCAGTGTTCAAACTGAGACCCTGTCTGTCCCACATTGTGACCGACAGGCATCAGTGTTCACATTGAGACCCTGTCTGTCCCACATTGTGACCGACAGGCATCAGTGTTCAAATTGAGAGCCTGTCTGTCTCACATTGTGACCGACAGGCATCAGTGTTCACATTGAGACCCTGTCTGTCCCACATTGTGACCGACAGGCATCAGTGTTCACATTGAGACCCTGTCTGTCCCACATTGTGACCGACAGGCATCAGTGTTCACATTGAGACCCTGTCTGTCCCACATTGTGACCGACAGGCATCAGTGTTCACATGCCCTATTAGTTTGATTTCTGTTGTAAATCTCCCTCATTGTCTCTTTTCCTGCAAGATGCATTTTTAAGCCTGTTAAAATAACATTAGTTACAAGTGTGAGACACCAGACGAGTTTAATAACAAAATTATAGGAAATAATAGGCATAATAATAATAATAATAATAGGCATAATAATAATAATAATAGGCATAATAATAATAATAATAATAGGCATAATAATAATAATAATAATAATAGGCATAATAATAATAATAATAATAATAATAGGCCTAAGGTGGAATATGACATCAAGACTAATCCAGCATAGGGCTTTCACTTTAGTCATTTTTGAGTGGTGCAACCACTCCCTTACGGAGCTATGTGTGTGGGTGGGTGGCTGGTTAGCTGCCCCCCCCCCCCCCCTCCCTTACGGAGCTATGTGTGTGGGTGGGTGGCTGGTTAGCTGCCCCCCCCCCCCCCCTCCCTTACGGAGCTATGTGTGTGGGTGGGTGGCTGGTTAGCTGCCCCCCCCCCCCCCCCTCCCTTACGGAGCTATGTGTGTGGGTGGGTGGCTGGTTAGCTGCCCCCCCCCCCCCCCCCACTCCCTTACGGAGCTATGTGTGTGGGTGGGTGGCTGGGTAGCTGCCCCCCCCCCCCCCCCCACTCCCTTACGGAGCTATGTGTGTGGGTGGGTGGCTGGTTAGCTGCCCCCCCCCCCCCCCCCCACTCCCTTACGGAGCTATGTGTGTGGGTGGGTGGCTGGTTAGCTGCCCCCCCCCCCCCCCCCCACTCCCTTACGGAGCTATGTGTGTGGGTGGGTGGCTGGGTAGCTGCCCCCCCCCCCCCCCCCCACTCCCTTACGGAGCTATGTGTGTGGGTGGGTGGCTGGTTAGCTGCCCCCCCCCCCCCCCCCCACTCCCTTACGGAGCTATGTGTGTGGGTGGGTGGCTGGTTAGCTGCCCCCCCCCCCCCCCCCACTCCCTTACGGAGCTATGTGTGTGGGTGGGTGGCTGGTTAGCTGCCCCCCCCCCCCCCCCCCACTCCCTTACGGAGCTATGTGTGTGGGTGGGTGGCTGGTTAGCTGCCCCCCCCCCCCCCCCTCCCTTACGGAGCTATGTGTGTGGGTGGGTGGCTGGGTAGCTGCCCCCCCCCCCCCCCCCCACTCCCTTACGGAGCTATGTGTGTGGGTGGGTGGCTGGTTAGCTGCCCCCCCCCCCCCCCCTCCCTTACGGAGCTATGTGTGTGGGTGGGTGGCTGGTTAGCTGCCCCCCCCCCCCCCCCCCCTCCCTTACGGAGCTATGTGTGTGGGTGGGTGGCTGGTTAGCTGCCCCCCCCCCCCCCCCCCCCCTCCCTTACGGAGCTATGTGTGTGGGTGGGTGGCTGGTTAGCTGCCCCCCCCCCCCCCCCTCCCTTACGGAGCTATGTGTGTGGGTGGGTGGCTGGGTAGCTGCCCCCCCCCCCCCTCCCTTACGGAGCTATGTGTGTGGGTGGGTGGCTGGGTAGCTGCCCCCCCCCCCCCCCCCCACTCCCTTACGGAGCTATGTGTGTGGGTGGGTGGCTGGTTAGCTGCCCCCCCCCCCCCCCCCCCTCCCTTACGGAGCTATGTGTGTGGGTGGGTGGCTGGTTAGCTGCCCCCCCCCCCCCCCTCCCTTACGGAGCTATGTGTGTGGGTGGGTGGCTGGGTAGCTGCCCCCCCCCCCCCCCCCCCCACTCCCTTACGGAGCTATGTGTGTGGGTGGGTGGCTGGGTAGCTGCCCCCCCCCCCCACTCCCTTACGGAGCTATGTGTGTGGGTGGGTGGCTGGGTAGCTGCCCCCCCCCCCCACTCCCTTACGGAGCTATGTGTGTGGGTGGGTGGCTGGGTAGCTGCCCCCCCCCCCCCCCCCCACTCCCTTACGGAGCTATGTGTGTGGGTGGGTGGCTGGGTAGCTGCCCCCCCCCCCCCACTCCCTTACGGAGCTATGTGTGTGGGTGGGTGGCTGGGTAGCTGCCCCCCCCCCCCCCCCCCCACTCCCTTACGGAGCTATGTGTGTGGGTGGGTGGCTGGGTAGCTGCCCCCCCCCCCCCCACTCCCTTACGGAGCTATGTGTGTGGGTGGGTGGGCAGGATGATTTGTGATTTGACAGTTGACCACCTCTCCCCCCCCCCCCCCCCCCCAGACAGTGTGGGCGGTGCCAGGGTGCTGGTGACGGGCGCCAGCACGGGCATCGGTGAGCAGCTGGCGTACCACTACGCCAGGCTGGGTGCCCAGATCGTCATCACAGCACGGAGGGAGGAGGCACTGCAGGAGGTCTGTCTGTCTGTCTGTCTGTCTGTCTGTCTGTCTGTCTGTCTGTCTGTCTGTCTGCATCAGTCTCATCGTAGCTTTTAACCACTTTTTTTAAACCGTTACTTTTAAACCTTTTGAAGAATCGCAGATCTACAAGCTTAGCTCGTAGATAGCGCTGTTTTAGAAAAATCGTGAAATCTTTGAACATAATTATATTCTTTCACAGCAAACGTTTTTAACTCATATCTTTGCTTCTGGGGCGGGCGGGGGGTCCCTGGAACAACATGAATACAGATAATGCTTCTGGGGCGGGGGGTCCCTGGAACAACATGAATACAGATAATGCTGGGGGTCCTTCTGGGGCGGGGGGGGGGGGTCCCTGGAACAACATGAATACAGATAATGCTGGGGGTCCTTCTGGGGCGGGGGGGGGGGGTCCCTGGAACAACATGAATACAGATAATGCTGGGGGTCCTTCTGGGGCGGGGGGGGGTCCCTGGAACAACATGAATACAGATAATGCTGGGGGTCCTTCTGGGGCGGGGGGTCCCTGGAACAACATGAATACAGATAATGCTGGGGGTCCTTCTGGGGCGGGGGGTCCCTGGAACAACATGAATACAGATAATGCTGGGGGTCCTTCTGGGGCGGGGGGGGGGGGGTCCCTGGAACAACATGAATACAGATAATGCTGGGGGTCCTTCTGGGGCGGGGTCCCTGGGACAACATGAATACAGATAATGCTGGGGGTCCTTCTGGGGCGGGGGGGGGGGGGTCCCTGGAACACCATGAATACAGATAATGCTGGGGGTCCTTCTGGGGCGGGGGGTCCCTGGAACACCATGAATACAGATAATGCTGGGGGTCCTGGACGTGAAATAGTTTGAGAACCACTTAGAAACATGTTTTTTTTCCGTGATTTAGAAGACATTTTGTACTCTGGTCTAAATCGTATGAGTTCTAGTTCTAGTTTCACAGCCCAGTCTTCATCAAATATTATATACGTATATATATTTATCTCAATTATTCTGCTTCTCTTTTTCAAGCTTCCTGCTCCAGTGTTGTTTTCGTCGACTAAAACTAAGACGAACAATGTCCGTCGACTACCTTTTTTTTCACTGACAAAAACTATACATAAAAACTAAATAAAAACGAAGCCACGATGACTAAAACTAAGACTAAAACTAAGACTAAAACTAAGACTAAAACTAAGACTAAATATACTGACAATTCCGTCAACAAATAAAAACTAGACTAAAATGTTAGGAAGGGACTAGTGGACAAGAGATCCACTAGGAAGGGACTAGTGGACAAGAGATCCACTAGGAAGGGACTAGTGGACAAGAGATCCACTAGGAAGGGACTAGTGGACAAGAGATCCACTAGGAAGGGACTAGTGGACAAGAGATCCAGTCATTTTACACGTGGATGTTTTTACAGTTTTTACACATGTCCAAGTGTAAAAACATGGTATGTGGTAAATGTAAAAACAGGCATCACAATTCATTTTGTTCGTCTAAATCACCTGTAGATTTAGTCGACTAAAATCTTATGATATTTAGTCGACTACGCACGCACGCACACACGCACTATGTATGTACTGAATGTCATTCATGTGCAGTTCTGCCTGTGTCCTGCAGGTGGCAGAGAGGTGCCAGACGTTGGGGGCTCAGAAGATAGTGCACGTGACAGGAGACATGTCTGTGACCTCTGACCCCGAGAGAGTGCTGCGTCTGGCCGTGGACCACCTGGGTACGTTAGGGTCCATTTGGTTACAGACCCGTACGGGTCCGTTTGGTTACAGACCCGTACGGGTCCATTTGGTTACAGACCCGTACGGGTCCGTTTGGTTACAGACCTGTACGGGTCCATTTGGTTACAGACCTGTAAGGGTCCATTTGGTTCCATGTGTTAAACTCTCAGAGTCACAGACCCGTAAGGGTCCATTTGGTTTCTTCTTTACAGACGCAAATGTATCCTAATATAAATATAAATCTTCTAAGCATATATAGCTTGCTGTTTAGCAGAAATGGAAATAAAATCTCATACTAAAAAAAACAAATTTTAAATATAGGCCTATTTAAAATTCGTGAATGGAAATGGCAGCTTCCTTACACTCAGATTCCCGGGTCCATTTGGTTCCATGCATGGACACAGTGGACATGGCTGTTTTCAGATTCCCGGGTCCATTTGGTTCCATGCATGGACACAGTGGACATGGCTGTTTTCTCGGTACCGACAAAAATAATAATCAAGTCAAATGTTTCAGAGCTCGTCAGCAGCACGGCCCGCCTGACGTTTGTTTTCTGTTGCTTAGCAACAAGACCCATTCCTGGCTCTACTAAACGGAGCCGCCAATCTGTAGAGCAGCGGGGGGGGGGGGGGGGGGTTGTTCTCAGACCTGGCACTGCGGTCCGGTACTGTACTGCAGGGGTTCTCAACCGGTCGCGACCCACAGGGTTTTTTTGCAACTGAATGGCTGGAAAATGTAAATTGAGAGTTTACATAGTACACAGTGCATGCATAAACTTACTATATTGTCTCTATTATTAAGGTTATTGTAGCAGTCAATTTGTATTGGGGGTGGGGAGGGGGGCGGGGCGGGGGTCGCGAGACATGGCCAAAGCATTTCCGGGGGTCCCCAGCCAAAAAGGTTGAGAACCCCTTCTGTACTGTACTGTACTGTACTGTACTGTACTGTACTGTACTGTACTGTACTGTACTGTACTGTACTGTACTGATACAGTCAGGAAACACCCCGAAAATATCGATTTAAAAAAGAGCTCTGATAAAACCACAATATGATTTCATTTGGAAAGGAGATGCAAGGTTTCAGCTCAACGGCGACAATATATAAAACATTGTAATGTAGTTTTTATTAAATCTAAGAATCTGTTGTTTTGGTTTTGGCTCATGACTGCGTGCGTGCGTGCGTGCGTGGCGTGCGTGCGTGCGTGCGTGCGTGCGTGCGTGCGTGCGTGGCGTGCGTGGCGTGCGTGCGTGCGTGGCGTGCGTGGCGTGCGTGGCGTGCGTGCGTGCGTGGCGTGCGTGGCGTGCGTGCGTGCGTGGCGTGCGTGGCGTGCGTTGCGTGCGTGCGTGCGTGCGTGCGTGCGTGGCGTGCGTGCGTGCGTGCGTGGCGTGCGTGGCGTGCGTGCGTTGCGTGCGTGCGTGCGTGCGTGCGTGCGTGCGTGCGTGCGTGCGTGCGTGCGTGCGTGCGTGCGTGCGTGCGTGCGTGCGTGCGTGGCGTGCGTGCGTGCGTGCGTGCGTGTTCTCTTCAGGTGGGCTGGACTACCTGGTTCTGAACCACATCGGACCCACTCCGTTCGCCATGTGGGACGGAGATGGAGATCACGTCAGATCACTGATGCAGGTACAGTATGAGATCAGATCAGTACAGTATGAGATCAGATCAGTACAGTATGAGATCAGATCAGTACAGTATGAGATCAGATCAGTACAGTATGAGATCAACTCAGTACAGTATGAGATCAGATCAGTACAGTATGAGATCAGATCAGTACAGTATGAGATCAACTCAGTACAGTATGAGATCAGATCAGTACAGTATGAGATCAACTCAGTACAGTATGAGATCAGATCAGTACAGTATGATATCAACTCAGTACAGTATGAGATCAACTCAGTACAGTATGAGATCAGATCAGTACAGTATGATATCAACTCAGTACAGTATGAGATCAACTCAGTACAGTATGAGATCAACTCAGTACAGTATGAGATCAGTACAGTATGAGATCAGATCAACTCAGTACAGTATGAGATCAGTACAGTATGAGATCAACTCAGTACAGTATGAGATCAACTCAGTACAGTATGAGATCAGATCAAATCAGTACAGTATGCTGAGATATAATGTCAACATGCTGCTCTCTCATAGGTCAATTTCCTCAGCTATGTGAACACGCTGCTCTCTCATAGGTCAATTTCCTCAGCTATGTGAACACGCTGCTCTCTCATAGGTCAATTTCCTCAGCTATGTGAACATGGTGTCGGCTGCCTTGCCGCGATTGGAGGAGAGTTCCGGAAGCATCGTGGTCGTCTCCTCTCTGCTGGGTGAGTTGACCTCTGACCTCTCTGCTGGGTGAGTTGACCTCTGACCTCTCTGCTGGGTGAGTTGACCTCTGACCTCTCTGCTGGGTGAGTTGACCTCTGACCTCTCTGCTGGGTGAGTTGACCTCTGACCTCTCTGCTGGGTGAGTTGACCTCTGACCTCTCTGCTGGGTGAGTTGACCTCTGACCTCTCTGCTGGGTGAGTTGACCTCTGACCTCTCTGCTGGGTGAGTTGACCTCTGACCTCTCTGCTGGGTGAGTTGACCTCTGACCTCTCTGCTGGGTGAGTTGACCTCTGACCTCTCTGCTGGGTGAGTTGACCTCTGACCTCTCTGCTGGGTGAGTTGACCTCTGACCTCTCTGCTGGGTGAGTTGACCTCTGACCTCTCTGCTGGGTGAGTTGACCTCTGACCTCTCTGCTGGCTGAGTAAGTTGCAGTGTTGTGTTCGTCGACTAACTTTTGTCACTAACGAACACGACATAAAAACTAAATGAATGTCTAAATATACTGTCGATTTTGTCAACAAATAAAAACTAAACCAAAATGTCAGGAAGGGACTAGTGGACCAGAGATCCAGTATGAGTCATTTTACACTTGGTTGCATGCTGAAAATAGCAGATCTACAAGCTCACAACGTGTCGCAGCGCATCATTTCTCATGTCTGAACTCATGGCCTAATAATAATAATAATAATAAGTGTGTTTCTCAGGTAAGATGACCACTCCGTTCACAGGGCCGTACTCGGCCACCAAGTTAATAATAATAATACTAATAACTGTGTTTCTCAGGTAAGATGACCACTCCGTTCACAGGGCCGTACTCGGCCACCAAGTTAATAATAATAATACTAATAACTGTGTTTCTCAGGTAAGATGACCACTCCGTTCACAGGGCCGTACTCGGCCACCAAGTTAATAATAATAATAATAATAATAATACTAATAACTGTGTTTCTCAGGTAAGATGACCACTCCGTTCACAGGGCCGTACTCGGCCACCAAGTTCGCGGTGAACGGGTTCTTCGGCACGTTGCAGCACGAGCTGGCCATGCAGCGGAGCAACGTGTCTCTGACCATCACCACCCTGGGACTGATCGACACGCAGTCCGCCATGGAGAAAGTCAGGTCAGACTCATTTATAGATCTACTATTGTCTATAGACACACAGGGCAGTATTATGTGTGTCTTAAGTACCAGGTCTTATTACTTAACTTAAGACCTGGAGGCGTGATCAATGCCATTTGGCTATTCTGAGTGGCCAAACAGCATTGACCACGCCTCCAGGTCTTAAGTTAAAGGTGATATAGACAAGTTTTCAGCCACAATTTAAAATATATATAAATGTATTTTTTGGGCCTTTTTTCCCTCTATCTTTCCCTATATTATGATGCTGAGGTGTTCTCCTGCAACAGCACACTCCCCCTTTGGCCCCCTCTGGCTGAATGCACTGTTTATATCCACTACAGTTTACTAGACGGGACGTCGGAGGGGATTTCATTGCAATGTATAATATTATCCCCATATCTTAGTTTCATCAACATTGTTCATGTGAAATAGTATGTTTATGATGTAATATGTAAGCCTATTGAAATGATGAGAATCGCTATGTATAGTGCATGGTTGGGTGGTGTGGAACTAGTGAACAACACCAGCAGCAAGCACCCCTCAGAACTCTGAGGATCCTAGAAGTCACAGAACGTCGGACCCCGACCCCCCCATAAAACCTCCTGGTTACATCAATATGATGGTTCATGTGGAGTGGGTTGTATGTGCTTATTTGTTGAAATGGTGGAAGTGAGTAGACCTATTAGTCGCGGTTTGTCACCGCCGCGGTGGAGCTATTTGAATTCTGTGTACAAACACTGAAAACTTGTCTACATCACCTTTAAGTAATAAGACCTGGTACTTAAGACACGCATAATACTGCCCACAGTCTGCTATGGAGAAAGTCAGGTTTACGTGTATATATACTCTAATAATAATAATAATAATAATAATAATCTTTATTATAGAGCACCTTCCAGACACAATTAAGTGCAGTTCAAAGTAAAAACATCCACATAAATGCAAAGAATTGAACAAGAGACAAACGTAATGGGTTCAAATCTGGTCAGTAGAATTTGTTAAAATTGAAAAAATAATTTAAGATACGGTTACAATAAAGTCAGTTAAAAGCAAGGTCATGGAAATGGGTTTTTACTCATCGACTGAGGTTGCCAGGTCTGATCTGTCAGGGAAGAGAGTTCCACATCCTCGGTACGTAGCTGGAAAAGACAGCTTTGCCGTGTCTCTTGCCATTCTGGACGGGAACCCCTTTTGGTGTTTTAAGCATTATGTTATACTTTAGCTATTGAAAAATAGCAGATCTACAAGCTCACGAGCTTGTAGATCTGCTATTTTTGAAAAATCATGAAAATGTGGCACAAATCTTTGAATTATATATTCTTTCAGAGCAAACGTTTTTAACTCCTATCTTTGCTTCTGGGGGGGTCCCTGGAACAACATATTTTCAGATGGGGGTCGGCGGCCAAATACAGATAATTCTGGGGGTCCTGGACATGAAATAGTTTGAGAACCACTGACATAGAAACCGTTTTTTTTCTCCAGAAAACTTTTAGGATAGAACAAACATTCTGTCAGTTTAACCCTAAATGGGTTAAATTTGTTAGGATTTGGATCAGGTTACTGTGTTCAGACTGAGACGGGATCTCCTGAAATCAGACTTGGATCAGATTTGAAACCACCTCTGAATGTGGCCTCATCATAATCATTTGTAAAAATCTGATTCCACATGTGACTTATTTGTGTTTAGACTCATTTAAAGAAATCAGATTCCAATCTGGGTTTGGCTGCCAGTGTAAACAAACTGAGTGAAATTTCCTTTTTTTTTAAAGGTGTGATTTCTCTCCCATCTCTTCCGGGCTTAGGGTTATTAAACAGGACTAAATTAATGTTTGTTTTCTCTCCATCTCTTCCAGAGGCATGACAACCTACCCTGTTAGGTTAATAAAGGTGTATTGTCTCTTCCAGGGGCTTCACCACCATGACAGCCTACCCTGTTAGGTTAATAAAGGTGTATTGTCTCATTCCAGGGGCTTCACCTCCATGACAACCTACCCTGTTAGGTTAATAAAGGTGTATTGTCTCTTCCAGGGGCTTCACCTCCATGACAACCTACCCTGTTAGGTTAATAAAGGTGTATTGTCTCTTCCAGGGGCTTCACCTCCATGACAGCCTACCCTGTTAGGTTAATAAAGGTGTATTGTCTCTTCCAGGGGCTTCACCTCCATGACAGCCTACCCTGTTAGGTTAATAAAGGTGTATTGTCTCTTCCAGGGGCTTCACCTCCATGACAACCTACCCTGTTAGGTTAATAAAGGTGTATTGTCTCTTCCAGGGGCTTCACCTCCATGACAACCTACCCTGTTAGGTTAATAAAGGTGTATTGTCTCATTCCAGGGGCTTCACCTCCATGACAACCTACCCTGTTAGGTTAATAAAGGTGTATTGTCTCTTCCAGGGGCTTCACCACCATGACAACCTACCCTGTTAGGTTAATAAATGTGTATTGTCTCTTCCAGGGGCTTCACCTCCATGACAACCTACCCTGTTAGGTTAATAAAGGTGTATTGTCTCTTCCAGGGGCTTCACCACCATGACAACCTACCCTGTTAGGTTAATAAAGGTGTATTGTCTCTTCCAGGGGCTTCACCACCATGACAACCTACCCTGTTAGGTTAATAAAGGTGTATTGTCTCTTCCAGGGGCTTCACCTCCATGACAACCTACCCTGTTAGGTTAATAAAGGTGTATTGTCTCTTCCAGGGGCTTCACCTCCATGACAACCTACCCTGTTAGGTTAATAAAGGTGTATTGTCTCTTCCAGGGGCTTCACCACCATGACAACCTACCCTGTTAGGTTAATAAAGGTGTATTGTCTCTTCCAGGGGCTTCACCACCATGACAACCTACCCTGTTAGGTTAATAAAGGTGTATTGTCTCTTCCAGGGGCTTCACCACCATGACAACCTACCCTGTTAGGTTAATAAAGGTGTATTGTCTCTTCCAGGGGCTTCACCTCCATGACAACCTACCCTGTTAGGTTAATAAAGGTGTATTGTCTCATTCCAGGGGCTTCACCTCCATGACAACCTACCCTGTTAGGTTAATAAAGGTGTATTGTCTCTTCCAGGGGCTTCACCTCCATGACAACCTACCCTGTTAGGTTAATAAAGGTGTATTGTCTCTTCCAGGGGCTTCACCACCATGACAACCTACCCTGTTAGGTTAATAAAGGTGTATTGTCTCTTCCAGGGGCTTCACCACCATGACAACCTACCCTGTTAGGTTAATAAAGGTGTATTGTCTCTTCCAGGGGCTTCACCTCCATGACAACCTACCCTGTTAGGTTAATAAAGGTGTATTGTCTCTTCCAGGGGCTTCACCACCATGACAACCTACCCTGTTAGGTTAATAAAGGTGTATTGTCTCTTCCAGGGGCTTCACCACCATGACAACCTACCCTGTTAGGTTAATAAAGGTGTATTGTCTCTTCCAGGGGCTTCACCTCCATGACAACCTACCCTGTTAGGTTAATAAAGGTGTATTGTCTCTTCCAGGGGCTTCACCACCATGACAACCTACCCTGTTAGGTTAATAAAGGTGTATTGTCTCTTCCAGGGGCTTCACCACCATGACAACCTACCCTGTTAGGTTAATAAAGGTGTATTGTCTCTTCCAGGGGCTTCACCTCCATGACAACCTACCCTGTTAGGTTAATAAAGGTGTATTGTCTCTTCCAGGGGCTTCACCTCCATGACAACCTACCCTGTTAGGTTAATAAAGGTGTATTGTCTCTTCCAGGGGCTTCACCTCCATGACAGCCTACCCTGTTAGGTTAATAAAGGTGTATTGTCTCTTCCAGGGGCTTCACCACCATGACAACCTACCCTGTTAGGTTAATAAAGGTGTATTGTCTCTTCCAGGGGCTTCACCTCCATGACAACCTACCCTGTTAGGTTAATAAAGGTGTATTGTCTCTTCCAGGGGCTTCACCTCCATGACAACCTACCCTGTTAGGTTAATAAAGGTGTATTGTCTCTTCCAGGGGCTTCACCACCATGACAACCTACCCTGTTAGGTTAATAAAGGTGTATTGTCTCTTCCAGGGGCTTCACCTCCATGACAACCTACCCTGTTAGGTTAATAAAGGTGTATTGTCTCTTCCAGGGGCTTCACCTCCATGACAACCTACCCTGTTAGGTTAATAAAGGTGTATTGTCTCTTCCAGGGGCTTCACCTCCATGACAACCTACCCTGTTAGGTTAATAAAGGTGTATTGTCTCTTCCAGGGGCTTCACCACCATGACAACCTACCCTGTTAGGTTAATAAAGGTGTATTGTCTCTTCCAGGGGCTTCACCTCCATGACAACCTACCCTGTTAGGTTAATAAAGGTGTATTGTCTCTTCCAGGGGCTTCACCTCCATGACAACCTACCCTGTTAGGTTAATAAAGGTGTATTGTCTCTTCCAGGGGCTTCACCTCCATGACAACCTACCCTGTTAGGTTAATAAAGGTGTATTGTCTCTTCCAGGGGCTTCACCACCATGACAACCTACCCTGTTAGGTTAATAAAGGTGTATTGTCTCTTCCAGGGGCTTCACCTCCATGACAACCTACCCTGTTAGGTTAATAAAGGTGTATTGTCTCTTCCAGGGGCTTCACCTCCATGACAACCTACCCTGTTAGGTTAATAAAGGTGTATTGTCTCTTCCAGGGGCTTCACCACCATGACAACCTACCCTGTTAGGTTAATAAAGGTGTATTGTCTCTTCCAGGGGCTTCACCACCATGACAACCTACCCTGTTAGGTTAATAAAGGTGTATTGTCTCTTCCAGGGGCTTCACCACCATGACAACCTACCCTGTTAGGTTAATAAAGGTGTATTGTCTCATTCCAGGGGCTTCACCACCATGACAACCTACCCTGTTAGGTTAATAAAGGTGTATTGTCTCATTCCAGGGGCTTCACCTCCATGACAGCCTACCCTGTTAGGTTAATAAAGGTGTATTGTCTCTTCCAGGGGCTTCACCTCCATGACAACCTACCCTGTTAGGTTAATAAAGGTGTATTGTCTCATTCCAGGGGCTTCACCACCATGACAACCTACCCTGTTAGGTTAATAAAGGTGTATTGTCTCATTCCAGGGGCTTCACCTCCATGACAACCTACCCTGTTAGGTTAATAAAGGTGTATTGTCTCTTCCAGGGGCTTCACCACCATGACAACCTACCCTGTTAGGTTAATAAAGGTGTATTGTCTCTTCCAGGGGCTTCACCACCATGACAACCTACCCTGTTAGGTTAATAAAGGTGTATTGTCTCTTCCAGGGGCTTCACCACCATGACAACCTACCCTGTTAGGTTAATAAAGGTGTATTGTCTCTTCCAGGGGCTTCACCTCCATGACAACCTACCCTGTTAGGTTAATAAAGGTGTATTGTCTCATTCCAGGGGCTTCACCTCCATGACAGCCTACCCTGTTAGGTTAATAAAGGTGTATTGTCTCTTCCAGGGGCTTCACCACCATGACAACCTACCCTGTTAGGTTAATAAAGGTGTATTGTCTCTTCCAGGGGCTTCACCTCCATGACAACCTACCCTGTTAGGTTAATAAAGGTGTATTGTCTCTTCCAGGGGCTTCACCTCCATGACAACCTACCCTGTTAGGTTAATAAAGGTGTATTGTCTCTTCCAGGGGCTTCACCTCCATGACAACCTACCCTGTTAGGTTAATAAAGGTGTATTGTCTCTTCCAGGGGCTTCACCACCATGACAGCCTACCCTGTTAGGTTAATAAAGGTGTATTGTCTCTTCCAGGGGCTTCACCTCCATGACAACCTACCCTGTTAGGTTAATAAAGGTGTATTGTCTCTTCCAGGGGCTTCACCTCCATGACAACCTACCCTGTTAGGTTAATAAAGGTGTATTGTCTCATCCAGGGGCTTCACCTCCATGACAGCCTACCCTGTTAGGTTAATAAAGGTGTATTGTCTCATTCCAGGGGCTTCACCTCCATGACAGCCTACCCTGTTAGGTTAATAAAGGTGTATTGTCTCTTCCAGGGGCTTCACCTCCATGACAACCTACCCTGTTAGGTTAATAAAGGTGTATTGTCTCTTCCAGGGGCTTCACCTCCATGACAACCTACCCTGTTAGGTTAATAAAGGTGTATTGTCTCTTCCAGGGGCTTCACCACCATGACAACCTACCCTGTTAGGTTAATAAAGGTGTATTGTCTCTTCCAGGGGCTTCACCACCATGACAACCTACCCTGTTAGGTTAATAAAGGTGTATTGTCTCTTCCAGGGGCTTCACCACCATGACAGCCTACCCTGTTAGGTTAATAAAGGTGTATTGTCTCTTCCAGGGGCTTCACCACCATGACAGCCTACCCTGTTAGGTTAATAAAGGTGTATTGTCTCTTCCAGGGGCTTCACCACCATGACAGCCTACCCTGTTAGGTTAGTAAAGGTGTATTGTCTCTTCCAGGGGCTTCACCACCATGACAGCCTACCCTGTTAGGTTAATAAAGGTGTATTGTCTCTTCCAGGGGCTTCACCTCCATGACAACCTACCCTGTTAGGTTAATAAAGGTGTATTGTCTCATTCCAGGGGCTTCACCTCCATGACAACCTACCCTGTTAGGTTAATAAAGGTGTATTGTCTCTTCCAGGGGCTTCACCACCATGACAACCTACCCTGTTAGGTTAATAAAGGTGTATTGTCTCTTCCAGGGGCTTCACCACCATGACAACCTGCCCTGTTAGGTTAATAAAGGTGTATTGTCTCTTCCAGGGGCTTCACCTCCATGACAGCCTACCCTGTTAGGTTAATAAAGGTGTATTGTCTCATTCCAGGGGCTTCACCTCCATGACAACCTACCCTGTTAGGTTAATAAAGGTGTATTGTCTCTTCCAGGGGCTTCACCACCATGACAACCTACCCTGTTAGGTTAATAAAGGTGTATTGTCTCTTCCAGGGGCTTCACCACCATGACAACCTACCCTGTTAGGTTAATAAAGGTGTATTGTCTCTTCCAGGGGCTTCACCTCCATGACAACCTACCCTGTTAGGTTAATAAAGGTGTATTGTCTCTTCCAGGGGCTTCACCACCATGACAACCTACCCTGTTAGGTTAATAAAGGTGTATTGTCTCTTCCAGGGGCTTCACCTCCATGACAACCTATACCCTGTTAGGTTAATAAAGGTGTATTGTCTCTTCCAGGGGCTTCACCTCCATGACAACCTACCCTGTTAGGTTAATAAAGGTGTATTGTCTCTTCCAGGGGCTTCACCACCATGACAACCTACCCTGTTAGGTTAATAAAGGTGTATTGTCTCTTCCAGGGGCTTCACCACCATGACAACCTACCCTGTTAGGTTAATAAAGGTGTATTGTCTCTTCCAGGGGCTTCACCTCCATGACAACCTACCCTGTTAGGTTAATAAAGGTGTATTGTCTCTTCCAGGGGCTTCACCTCCATGACAACCTACCCTGTTAGGTTAATAAAGGTGTATTGTCTCTTCCAGTGGCTTCACCACCATGACAACCTACCCTGTTAGGTTAATAAAGGTGTATTGTCTCTTCCAGGGGCTTCACCACCATGACAACCTACCCTGTTAGGTTAATAAAGGTGTATTGTCTCTTCCAGGGGCTTCACCTCCATGACAACCTACCCTGTTAGGTTAATAAAGGTGTATTGTCTCTTCCAGGGGCTTCACCTCCATGACAACCTACCCTGTTAGGTTAATAAAGGTGTATTGTCTCTTCCAGGGGCTTCACCTCCATGACAACCTACCCTGTTAGGTTAATAAAGGTGTATTGTCTCTTCCAGGGGCTTCACCTCCATGACAACCTACCCTGTTAGGTTAATAAAGGTGTATTGTCTCATTCCAGGGGCTTCACCTCCATGACAGCCTACCGTGTTAGGTTAATAAAGGTGTATTGTCTCATTCCAGGGGCTTCACCTCCATGACAACCTACCCTGTTAGGTTAATAAAGGTGTATTGTCTCATTCCAGGGGCTTCACCTCCATGACAACCTACCCTGTTAGGTTAATAAAGGTGTATTGTCTCATTCCAGGGGCTTCACCTCCATGACAACCTACCCTGTTAGGTTTATAAAGGTGTATTGTCTCTTCCAGGGGCTTCACCTCCATGACAGCCTACCCTGTTAGGTTAATAAAGGTGTATTGTCTCATTCCAGGGGCTTCACCTCCATGACAGCCTACCCTGTTAGGTTAATAAAGGTGTATTGTCTCATTCCAGGGGCTTCACCTCCATGACAGCCTACCCTGTTAGGTTAATAAAGGTGTATTGTCTCATTCCAGGGGCTTCACCTCCATGACAGCCTACCCTGTTAGGTTAATAAAGGTGTATTGTCTCATTCCAGGGGCTTCACCTCCATGACAACCTACCCTGTTAGGTTAATAAAGGTGTATTGTCTCATTCCAGGGGCTTCACCTCCATGACAACCTACCCTGTTAGGTTAATAAAGGTGTATTGTCTCTTCCAGGGGCTTCACCTCCATGACAACCTACCCTGTTAGGTTAATAAAGGTGTATTGTCTCATTCCAGGGGCTTCACCTCCATGACAACCTACCCTGTTAGGTTAATAAAGGTGTATTGTCTCATTCCAGGGGCTTCACCTCCATGACAACCTACCCTGTTAGGTTAATAAAGGTGTATTGTCTCATTCCAGGGGCTTCACCTCCATGACAACCTACCCTGTTAGGTTAATAAATGTGTATTGTCTCTTCCAGGGGCTTCACCTCCATGACAACCTACCCTGTTAGGTTAATAAAGGTGTATTGTCTCTTCCAGGGGCTTCACCTCCATGACAGCCTACCCTGTTAGGTTAATAAAGGTGTATTGTCTCTTCCAGGGGCTTCACCTCCATGACAACCTACCCTGTTAGGTTAATAAAGGTGTATTGTCTCATTCCAGGGGCTTCACCTCCATGACAGCCTACCCTGTTAGGTTAATAAAGGTGTATTGTCTCATTCCAGGGGCTTCACCTCCATGACAGCCTACCCTGTTAGGTTAATAAAGGTGTATTGTCTCATTCCAGGGGCTTCACCTCCATGACAGCCTACCCTGTTAGGTTAATAAAGGTGTATTGTCTCATTCCAGGGGCTTCACCTCCATGACAGCCTACCCTGTTAGGTTAATAAAGGTGTATTGTCTCATTCCAGGGGCTTCACCTCCATGACAGCCTACCCTGTTAGGTTAATAAAGGTGTATTGTCTCTTCCAGGGGCTTCACCTCCATGACAGCCTACCCTGTTAGGTTAATAAAGGTGTATTGTCTCTTCCAGGGGCTTCACCTCCATGACAGCCTACCCTGTTAGGTTAATAAAGGTGTATTGTCTCTTCCAGGGGCTTCACCTCCATGACAACCTACCCTGTTAGGTTAATAAAGGTGTATTGTCTCATTCCAGGGGCTTCACCTCCATGACAGCCTACCCTGTTAGGTTAATAAAGGTGTATTGTCTCATTCCAGGGGCTTCACCTCCATGACAGCCTACCCTGTTAGGTTAATAAAGGTGTATTGTCTCATTCCAGGGGCTTCACCTCCATGACAGCCTACCCTGTTAGGTTAATAAAGGTGTATTGTCTCATTCCAGGGGCTTCACCTCCATGACAGCCTACCCTGTTAGGTTAATAAAGGTGTATTGTCTCATTCCAGGGGCTTCACCTCCATGACAGCCTACCCTGCCAGCGACGCAGCTCTCCACCTCCTCAAGGCCGGAGCCACGCGTCAGAAAGAGTCCTACTATCCTCACTACACCTACTGGGCCTGTCTGTTCAGAGACTGGTTCCCTTTCTTCAGAGACCTGGTCATCCAGAACTCCTACACATACTGACAGCCTACCCTGTTAGGTTAATAAAGGTGTATTGTCTCATTCCAGGGGCTTCACCTCCATGACAACCTACCCTGTTAGGTTAATAAAGGTGTATTGTCTCATTCCAGGGGCTTCACCTCCATGACAACCTACCCTGTTAGGTTAATAAAGGTGTATTGTCTCATTCCAGGGGCTTCACCTCCATGACAACCTACCCTGTTAGGTTAATAAAGGTGTATTGTCTCATTCCAGGGGCTTCACCTCCATGACAACCTACCCTGTTAGGTTAATAAATGTGTATTGTCTCTTCCAGGGGCTTCACCTCCATGACAACCTACCCTGTTAGGTTAATAAAGGTGTATTGTCTCTTCCAGGGGCTTCACCTCCATGACAGCCTACCCTGTTAGGTTAATAAAGGTGTATTGTCTCTTCCAGGGGCTTCACCTCCATGACAACCTACCCTGTTAGGTTAATAAAGGTGTATTGTCTCATTCCAGGGGCTTCACCTCCATGACAGCCTACCCTGTTAGGTTAATAAAGGTGTATTGTCTCATTCCAGGGGCTTCACCTCCATGACAGCCTACCCTGTTAGGTTAATAAAGGTGTATTGTCTCATTCCAGGGGCTTCACCTCCATGACAGCCTACCCTGTTAGGTTAATAAAGGTGTATTGTCTCATTCCAGGGGCTTCACCTCCATGACAGCCTACCCTGTTAGGTTAATAAAGGTGTATTGTCTCATTCCAGGGGCTTCACCTCCATGACAGCCTACCCTGTTAGGTTAATAAAGGTGTATTGTCTCTTCCAGGGGCTTCACCTCCATGACAGCCTACCCTGTTAGGTTAATAAAGGTGTATTGTCTCATTCCAGGGGCTTCACCTCCATGACAGCCTACCCTGTTAGGTTAATAAAGGTGTATTGTCTCATTCCAGGGGCTTCACCTCCATGACAGCCTACCCTGTTAGGTTAATAAAGGTGTATTGTCTCATTCCAGGGGCTTCACCTCCATGACAGCCTACCCTGTTAGGTTAATAAAGGTGTATTGTCTCATTCCAGGGGCTTCACCTCCATGACAGCCTACCCTGTTAGGTTAATAAAGGTGTATTGTCTCATTCCAGGGGCTTCACCTCCATGACAGCCTACCCTGCCAGCGACGCAGCTCTCCACCTCCTCAAGGCCGGAGCCACGCGTCAGAAAGAGTCCTACTATCCTCACTACACCTACTGGGCCTGTCTGTTCAGAGACTGGTTCCCTTTCTTCAGAGACCTGGTCATCCAGAACTCCTACACATACTGACAGCCTACCCTGTTAGGTTAATAAAGGTGTATTGTCTCATTCCAGGGGCTTCACCTCCATGACAGCCTACCCTGTTAGGTTAATAAAGGTGTATTGTCTCATTCCAGGGGCTTCACCTCCATGACAGCCTACCCTGTTAGGTTAATAAAGGTGTATTGTCTCATTCCAGGGGCTTCACCTCCATGACAGCCTACCCTGTTAGGTTAATAAAGGTGTATTGTCTCATTCCAGGGGCTTCACCTCCATGACAGCCTACCCTGTTAGGTTAATAAAGGTGTATTGTCTCTTCCAGGGGCTTCACCTCCATGACAGCCTACCCTGTTAGGTTAATAAAGGTGTATTGTCTCATTCCAGGGGCTTCACCTCCATGACAGCCTACCCTGTTAGGTTAATAAAGGTGTATTGTCTCATTCCAGGGGCTTCACCTCCATGACAGCCTACCCTGTTAGGTTAATAAAGGTGTATTGTCTCATTCCAGGGGCTTCACCTCCATGACAGCCTACCCTGTTAGGTTAATAAAGGTGTATTGTCTCATTCCAGGGGCTTCACCTCCATGACAGCCTACCCTGTTAGGTTAATAAAGGTGTATTGTCTCATTCCAGGGGCTTCACCTCCATGACAGCCTACCCTGCCAGCGACGCAGCTCTCCACCTCCTCAAGGCCGGAGCCACGCGTCAGAAAGAGTCCTACTATCCTCACTACACCTACTGGGCCTGTCTGTTCAGAGACTGGTTCCCTTTCTTCAGAGACCTGGTCATCCAGAACTCCTACACATACTGACCTGGTCATCCAGAACTCCTACTGACCACCTGGTCATCCAGAACTACTGACCACCTGGTCATCCAGAACTCCTACTGACCACCTGGTCATCCAGAACTCCTACTGACCACCTGGTCATCCAGAACTCCTACACATACTGACCTGGTCATCCAGAACTCCTACACGTACTGACCTGGTCATCCAGAACTCCTACACATACTGACCTGCATGGTCATCCAGAACTCCTACTGACCACCTGGTCATCCAGAACTACTGACCACCTGGTCATCCAGAACTCCTACTGACCACCTGGTCATCCAGAACTCCTACTGACCACCTGGTCATCCAGAACTCCTCCTACACTGACCTGGTCATTCGGACCTGGTCATTCATAACTCCTCCTACACATAATGAGTGAACATAGAGATATATCATATATCTACACAGACCTGGCCAATCAGAGATAGATCTGTCTTCTACAGAGACCTGGCCAATCAGAGATAGATCTGTCTTCTACAGAGACCTGGCCAATCAGAGATAGATCTGTCTTCTACAGAGACCTGGCCAATCATCTGTCTTCTACAGAGACCTGGCCATTCAGAGATAGATCTGTCTTCTTCAGAGACCTGGCCAATCAGAGATAGATCTGTCTTCTACAGAGACCTGGCCAATCATCTGTCTTCTACAGAGACCTGGCCAATCATCTGTCTTCTACAGAGACCTGGCCAATCAGAGAGATAGATATCAGAAAACTCTTATGTCCATCATTTAACTTTTTTTGAGTTTATTTTTTTGTAAATTCCAGCATTATAAGAGTCTAATTATTCTATATCTATATGTATAATGTATTAGAGTCCGCACATCGATATATCTTTATACTCTTAAAGGGATAGTTCAGATTTTTTAAGTTAAGCTGTATGAAATACTTGCAATTAATATAGTGGTTGCAACTGTATTAATTGATTGCCTGAGCCCGTATTGGGAGTTCTGCTCTGGTTTTGGTGAAATATTAAGTAGTTCCGGTCATTTTGTGGGAGGGCACAGGCGGGGCCATGCATTAAAAGTAAATTAATCCACAAAACTAACATAATTTGTATTGTTTTTTAAATTATTACTGCAATTAACTTTCGTTAATTTTTGACAGCTTCATACAGCTTAACCCATTCTGGGCGGGAACCCCTTTTGCTATTGAAAAATAGCAGATCTACAAGCTCATAGCGCGGCACCGAGTGGCGCGCTACGAGCTTGTAGGTCTGCTTTTTTTGAAAAATCGAAGAACGACTAGAGTCTGATGTCAGGTAAAAATGGGTTAAGAAATCTGAACTATCCCCTTTATGTGTGTGGCTGTTTTCAGCCTCTTCTGACACTTTCTTTAGTAAATGAAGGTGTTGTGAATCTAGATTAGATTAATTGTGCAGCACTAGATACAAAGTGCGTACATCAGCGGTGCCCAAAAGGTAGATCGTGATCTACCAGCAGATCACAAAGGCTGTGCAGGGAGACCACATGATGCCTCATGATCACACAGGCTGTGCAGGGAGACCACATGATGCCTCATGATCACACAGGCTGTGCAGGGAGACCACATGATGCCTCATGATCACACAGGCTGTGCAGGGAGACCACATGATGCCTCATGATCACAAAGGCTGTGCAGGGAGACCACATGATGCCTCCTGATCACAAAGGCTGTGCAGGGAGACCACATGATGCCTCCTGATCACAAAGGCTGCTCAGGGAGACCACATGATGCCTCAATGATCACACAGGCTGTGCAGGGAGACCACATGATGCCTCATGATCACAAAGGCTGTGCAGGGAGACCACATGATGCCTCATGATCACAAAGGCTGCGCAGGGAGACCACATGATGCCTCATGATCACACAGGCTGTGCAGGGAGACCACATGATGCCTCATGATCACAAAGGCTGTGCAGGGAGACCACATGATGCCTCATGATCACAAAGGCTGTGCAGGGAGACCACATGATGCCTCATGATCACAAAGGCTGTGCAGGGAGACCACATGATGCCTCATGACCACAAAGGCTGTGCAGGGAGACCACATGATGCCTCATGATCACAAAGGCTGTGCAGGGAGACCACATGATGCCTCAATGATACTCTGCGATTGAATTAAGGCGACTTGACTTGATTGATTGACATTCAAAAGGTTCCTGTCGGCTCAAACCCAAAATGCAATGTCTTCTTTGTTTTCAAAGAGTGTCGCGCACAAACGTCAGTAGCATTACAAAGTTATATATACCAAATAAATATATTATAAATATGTTATACCGAATAAACAACCAATTCCATTTTCACCCTTCTATTATAATTATGTAACATCAGCGCCACTATTCCAAAAGAAAAACAAATAGCAAAACATTTTCAGCGCATAACATTTTTTTTATTTTGGTGGGTATAGACCTCGTTTAGCAGCGTTAACGTTGTTAATAATCGTTATTAGCATTAAAGAAAACGTTTGGCATTCTGAAGGTAGCTCTGAAGCACCGTTGGTGTACAGCACGTAATCTATTATTAACCCTTAAAACTGCTGTATCTCTGCTCACTATCGGCCACGCTGACATCGATAAGACATTTAACCCTTAAGACCCATTCTGGACGGAAACTCCTTTTGGTGTTTTAACTAAGCATTATGTTATACTTTAGCTGTTGAAAAATAGCAGATCTACAAGCTCGTAGCGCAGCACCGAGTGCTGCGCTACGAGAGCTTGTAGATATAGGATATAGGCATATTACGTAATACGTATGTAATTTTTGGGATCCTTGACATGAAATATTGAGCACCACTGATATAGAAACATGAGGTATTTCAGAAAATTGTCAGGATTTAGAAGACATTTTTTAAAATGTCGACGTCAGGCCTAAATGGGTTAAGACCCGTTCGTCTGCTAAATCCCATGGTTCTCCTGGTCCCCCCCCCCCCCCCCCCCTCCGTCTTTAAATGTGGGTTTGTGGGCCCTCCACACACACACACACACACACACACACACACACACACACACACCCCAGAAGAGAAGTTTTACGTTAAATAATTCAACATTATTGCTTTCAAAGGTTGTTATTTGGTACCTTTATGATCCGCTGTCTTATCTGTGGTTGTAGCTTATCTTTAGGAGGGGGGGGGGGGGGGAGGGGGGGCTATAGGGTTCTGTCTTATCTTGACACGTGCTAGGAGGGGGGAGGGGGAGGGGGAGGGGGGAAATGGGTTCAGAGAGGACACTTCCACACTAACTGTGTGTGTGTGTGGGGGGGGGGGGGGGGGGCACAGGGATCGAACCCGGGGAACCTCACGTTTCCCCGTCCCCTGATCCACTGCCGCTCCGACTAAACAGTGAAAACAGGGTCGCATTTGGCCCGTGGGCCACGCATGCAGCGGCAGTGTTGTGTAATTGTACCTCTGTTATAATTGTACCTCTGTTATAATTGTACCTCTGTTATAATTGTACTGCAAACTGTTAATAAAGTATTAAATCAAATACTTGCATTGATTCCAATTTACAATTTACAATTTAGGCATTTAGCAGACGCTCTTAATCCAGAGCGACTTACATTAGGCAGGAACAAAAGTATGGGAATACATCACATATATAAAATGCATTTATCAAGAAACATGCGTAAGCTAAGAACGTAACTAGAACATATCTATATAATGACACTATACATATTAACTATACATATATACTATACTATGCTATACATTATGTAGGCTACTATGATGTGCTATGACTATATACAATGCAATTATTGTGCTGTCTACATGACATGCTATAAGTCTGTTTCAAATGCTATCTAAGTCTAAAAAGTGCTATCTAAGGGGGTAGGATAAGTGCTATGGTCCATGATGGAGTCTGAAAAGGTGGGTCTTCAGACTACGGCGGAAGATTGGGAGTGATGCCGCAGTTCTGACTGCAACGGGGAGTGCATTCCACAGTTTTGGGGCCAGAAGGGAGAAGAGTTTGGGACGTGTGGAGCGTTGGCCCGGCGTTTTTAGTGAGGGTACTTCAAGTAATAGAGGTCCAGTAGGAGTAGGGCCGGGGGTCCGCGGACCCCCTCCGCGGACCCCCTCCGCGGACCCCCTCCGTGGACCCCCGGCACTATGGAGTACACATGTACATATTCACTCAACTCACCATATAATCCTTGGTTCACGGAACACATTTTAACCATTTATATGAATTATTTTCCAGACTAAATATACAGTATATTTTGTTTTAATTATTTCTCTCATCTCACATAAGTTCTTTCTCTTTTAATTGTCTTCTCTTAAACTCTTTTCAATGCTGTATTAAATGACTGAAAACTATATTTAATCAATTCTCATTTAAATAAACATCCTGTATTTTCATCTCTGCTGCTTTCATCACGATTCAAGTTGTGATTTAAATTGTCACGCGCACACGCACAACCACTCCGCCCGAAGCCAAGGAGCAGGAGTATACATTGTAGTTCCGTCTGAAGACCTCAGCAGACTGAAGACCTCAGCATGGTGTTGAGAGGCAGACTGAAGACCTCAGCATGGTAGAGGCAGACTGAAGACCTCAGCATGGTGTTGAGACGCAGACTGAAGACCTCAGCATGGTGTTGAGAGGTAGACTGAAGACCTCAGCATGGTGTTGAGAGGTAGACTGAAGACCTCAGCATGGTGTTGAGACGCAGACTGAAGACCTCAGCATGGTGTTGAGAGGCAGACTGAAGACCTCAGCATGGTGTTGAGAGGCAGACTGAAGACCTCAGCATGGTGTTGAGAGGTAGACTGAAGACCTCAGCATGGCGTTGAGAGGCAGACTGAAGACCTCAGCATGGCCTTGAGAGGAGAGGCAGACTGAAGACCTCAGCATGGTGTTGAGAGGTAGACTGAAGACCTCAGCATGGCGTTGAGAGGCAGACTGAAGACCTCAGCATGGCCTTGAGAGGAGAGGCAGACTGAAGACCTCAGCATGGTGTTGAGAGGCAGACTGAAGACCTCAGCATGGTGTTGAGAGACTGAAGACCTCAGCATGGTGTTGAGAGGTAGACTGAAGACCTCAGCATGGTGTTGAGAGGCAGACTGAAGACCTCAGCATGGCGTTGAGAGACTGAAGACCTCAGCATGGTGTTGAGAGGTAGACTGAAGACCTCAGCATGGTGTTGAGAGGTAGACTGAAGACCTCAGCATGGTGTTGAGAGGTAGACTGAAGACCTCAGCATGGTGTTGAGAGGCAGACTGAAGACCTCAGCATGGTGTTGAGAGGCAGACTGAAGACCTCAGCATGGTGTTGAGAGGCAGACTGAAGACCTCAGCATGGCGTTGAGAGGCTGAAGACCTCAGCATGGTGTTGAGAGGCAGACTGAAGACCTCAGCATGGTGTTGAGAGGTAGACTGAAGACCTCAGCATGGTGTTGAGAGGTAGACTGAAGACCTCAGCATGGTGTTGAGAGGTAGACTGAAGACCTCAGCATGGCGTTGAGAGGTAGACTGAAGACCTCAGCATGGTGTTGAGAGGTAGACTGAAGACCTCAGCATGGCGTTGAGAGGTAGACTGAAGACCTCAGCATGGTGTTGAGAGGTAGACTGAAGACCTCAGCATGGCGTTGAGAGGCTGAAGACCTCAGCATGGTGTTGAGAGGTAGACTGAAGACCTCAGCATGGCGTTGAGAGGCAGACTGAAGACCTCAGCATGGTGTTGAGAGACTGAAGACCTCAGCATGGTGTTGAGAGGTAGACTGAAGACCTCAGCATGGTGTTGAGAGACTGAAGACCTCAGCATGGCGTTGAGAGGTAGACTGAAGACCTCAGCATGGTGTTGAGAGGCAGACTGAAGACCTCAGCATGGTGTTGAGAGACTGAAGACCTCAGCATGGTGTTGAGAGGCAGACTGAAGACCTCAGCATGGCGTTGAGAGGCAGACTGAAGACCTCAGCATGGTGTTGAGAGGCAGACTGAAGACCTCAGCATGGTGTTGAGAGGTAGACTGAAGACCTCAGCATGGTGTTGAGAGGTAGACTGAAGACCTCAGCATGGTGTTGAGAGGCAGACTGAAGACCTCAGCATGGCGTTGAGAGGCCGACTGAAGACCTCAGCATGGCGTTGAGAGGCAGACTGAGACTTGTTGTTGTTCTCTGATCGTTGCACACAACACAATCACTAGTCTTCCACCCAACACCCAGCACACAAAAAATGATACCTCTGTGGAATCTGGAACCAATAATCCTTACAATATCTTGGGCATATGCTGATCCTGTTGCTTAGTAGGACAGACCATAGTTGGCTGACTTAATTATGCAAGCCACTAGCCAATTCGTCTGCAAGGTCTGTCTTTGATATTCAAGGACCACCTGGGGACAGGGACCACCTGGGACCACCTGGGACCACCAGGGACCACCAGGGACCACCTGGGGACAGGGGTGTCGATGGTTTGAGTTGAGTTCCTGAGTCACACCTAGGGCAATTACATGCTAAACAGTGGATCAAAAGGCTACAGTGATCTACCTTCCAAAGTTCCAGGGAGTGGTCAAATGCCAGTCTGGTGCTATGTGTATTGTAAATGTACTTAAACCATTAGATTTCTATGTCATTTGTTCAGTCGATCCGAGGCCGTCAGGCTGAGGAGGTGTATGCTGTATGTTGTGTTGCGGAAATAAACCAACATCATCAAGGAACATCACTCTGTCTGCTGTCGTGCCGTCTCAATTCTCTCATGCTCTCCAGTATTTTGGTTAAGTAGAACTAGTGTCTCGTGTCTACCAGATACGACACCTCCTTATATAACAATAAGACCTGATGATCATGTTTTAGGGTGGAACTCCATCTTTAACAGATATTTCGAATTTAATAGCCTATTAAATTTCGAATTTAATAGCCTATTAATAGGCTATTAAATAGGCTATTAAATAGCCTATTACCCTATTAAATTCGAAATTTAATAGGGTATTAAATTCGAAATTCAAAAGGGTCCATTTGGTTCCATGTGTTACACACACACACACACACACACACACACACACACACACACACACACACACACACACACACACACACACACACACACACACACACACACACACACACAGGGCGACTGTGGCTCAGGAGGTAGAGCAGGTCGTCCAATGATCCATGGGTCGGCGGTTCGAATCCCGGCTCCTCCTGGCTACATGTCGAAGTGTCCTTGGGCAAGACACTGAACCCCAAATTGCTCCCGATGTGCTGGTTGGTACCTTGCATGGCTTCCGCCGCAATCGGTGTATGAATGTGTGTGTGAATGGGTGAATGTAATGCACAATCTATGTAACGCGCCTTGGATAAAGGCGCTATATAAATTTACCATTTTACACACACACACACACACACACACACACACACACACACACACACACACACACACACACACACACACACACCGCATTACATTCACCCATTCACACACCGATGTCGGCCGAAACCATGCAATAACGTTATTTTTTCTTCCGGTGGTACATCTTGTAGATCTTGTAGATCTTGTTTTTTTGAAAGTAGCTCTCAAGTCCACATGGTGTTTGCACCTCTCTATACGTGGCCAACAGTGCCACCTTGTGGACGTTAGTGGATGTGCTGCCATGTAAGATTAAAACCTCAGTTGTTTACAATCATTACTTCCTTCACATGCACGTGTTAAATGATCCTATATACACCCAAAATGATCCTATATACACCCAAAATGATCCTATATACACCCAAAATGATACTATATACACCCAAAATGATCCTATATACACCCAAAATGATCCTATATACACCCACAATGATCCTATATACACCCAAAATGATCCTATATACACCCAAAATGATCCTATATACACCCAAAATGATCCTATATACACCCAAAATGATCCTATATACACCCAAAATGATACTATATACATCCAAAATGATCCTATATACACCCAAAATGATCCTATATACACACAAAATGATACTATATACACCCAAAATGATACTATATACATCCAAAATGATACTATATACACCCAAAATGATCTGCCACGGGCTAGTTTAGTTTTAACCTGCCACAGGCTAGTTTAGTTTTAACCTGCCACAGGCTAGTTTAGTTTTAACCTGCCACAGGCTAGTTTAGTTTTAACCTGCCACAGGCTAGTTTAGTTTTAACCTGCCACGGGCTAGTTTAGTTTTAACCTGCCACAGGCTAGTTTAGTTTTAACCTGCCACAGGCTAGTTTAGTTTTAACCTGCCACAGGCTAGTTTAGTTTTAACCTGCCACAGGCTAGTTTAGTTTTAACCTGCCACAGGCTAGTTTAGTTTTAACCTGCCACGGACTAGTTTAGTTTTAACCTGCCACAGGCTAGTTTAGTTTTAACCTGCCACAGGCTAGTTTAGTTTTAACCTGCCACGGACTAGTTTAGTTTTAACCTGCCACAGGCTAGTTTAGTTTTAACCTGCCACAGGCTAGTTTAGTTTTAACCTGCCACAGGCTAGTTTAGTTTTAACCTGCCACGGACTAGTTTAGTTTTAACCTGCCACAGGCTAGTTTAGTTTTAACCTGCCACAGGCTAGTCTAGTTTTAACCTGCCACGGGTTAGTTTAGTTTTAACCTGCCACGGGCTAGTTTAGTTTTAACCTGCCACGGGCTAGTTTAGTTTTAACCTGCCACAGGCTAGTTTAGTTTTAACCTGCCACGGGCTAGTTTAGTTTTAACCTGCCACAGGCTAGTTTAGTTTTAACCTGCCACAGGCTAGTTTAGTTTTAACCTGCCACAGGCTAGTTTAGTTTTAACCTGCCACAGGCTAGTCTAGTTTTAACCTGCCACAGGCTAGTTTAGTTTTAACCTGCCACGGGCTAGTTTAGTTTTAACCTGCCACAGGCTAGTTTAGTTTTAACCTGCCACAGGCTAGTTTAGTTTTAACCTGCCACAGGCTAGTCTAGTTTTAACCTGCCACAGGCTAGTTTAGTTTTAACCTGCCACAGGCTAGTTTAGTTTTAACCTGCCACAGGCTAGTTTAGTTTTAACCTGCCACAGGCTAGTCTAGTTTTGACCTGCCACAGGCTAGTTTAGTTTTAACCTGCCACAGGCTAGTTTAGTTTTAACCTGCCACAGGCTAGTTTAGTTTTAACCTGCCACGGGCTAGTTTAGTTTTAACCTGCCACGGGCTAGTTTAGTTTTAACCTGCCACAGGCTAGTTTAGTTTTAACCTGCCACAGGCTAGTCTAGTTTTAACCTGCCACGGGTTAGTTTAGTTTTAACCTGCCACGGGCTAGTTTAGTTTTGACCTGCCACAGGCTAGTTTAGTTTTAACCTGCCACAGGCTAGTTTAGTTTTAACCTGCCACAGGCTAGTCTAGTTTTAACCTGCCACAGGTTAGTTTAGTTTTAACCTGCCACGGGCTAGTTTAGTTTTAACCTGCCACGGACTAGTTTAGTTTTAACCTGCCACAGGCTAGTTTAGTTTTAACCTGCCACAGGCTAGTTTAGTTTTAACCTGCCACAGGCTAGTTTAGTTTTAACCTGCCACAGGTTAGTTTAGTTTTAACCTGCCACAGGCTAGTTTAGTTTTAACCTGCCACAGGCTAGTTTAGTTTTAACCTGCCACAGGCTAGTTTAGTTTTAACCTGCCACAGGCTAGTTTAGTTTTAACCTGCCACGGGCTAGTTTAGTTTTAACCTGCCACGGACTAGTTTAGTTTTAACCTGCCACGGACTAGTTTAGTTTTAACCTGCCACAGGCTAGTTTAGTTTTAACCTGCCACAGGCTAGTTTAGTTTTAACCTGCCACAGGCTAGTTTAGTTTTAACCTGCCACAGGCTAGTTTAGTTTTAACCTGCCACGGGCTAGTTTAGTTTTAACCTGCCACGGACTAGTTTAGTTTTAACCTGCCACAGGCTAGTTTAGTTTTAACCTGCCACAGGCTAGTTTAGTTTTAACCTGCCACGGGCTAGTTTAGTTTTAACCTGCCACGGGCTAGTTTAGTTTTAACCTGCCACAGGCTAGTTTAGTTTTAACCTGCCACAGGCTAGTCTAGTTTTAACCTGCCACAGGCTAGTTTAGTTTTAACCTGCCACGGACTAGTTTAGTTTTAACCTGCCACAGGCTAGTTTAGTTTTAACCTGCCACAGGCTAGTTTAGTTTTAACCTGCCACGGGCTAGTTTAGTTTTAACCTGCCACAGGCTAGTTTAGTTTTAACCTGCCACAGGCTAGTTTAGTTTTAACCTGCCACAGGCTAGTTTAGTTTTAACCTGCCACAGGCTAGTTTAGTTTTAACCTGCCACAGGCTAGTCTAGTTTTAACCTGCCACAGGCTAGTTTAGTTTTAACCTGCCACGGACTAGTTTAGTTTTAACCTGCCACATGCTAGTTTTAACCTGCCACAGTGTTTTGGGACTAATGCCTGTGTGTCTGTTAGGATGTCTAACCAACGTATGCAGTCCAACTAAATGGAACATATTCCTTAATTAGCGTCGTTGGTAACGCGCGTGAAGGTGTGCACAGGGCCGTGTGCACACGGCGGCCATGTTGGCCCTGTGCACACGGCGGCCATGTTGGAGCCGCCGTGTGCACAGAGCCAACATGGCCGCCGTGTGCAACAGGGCCAACATGGCCGCCGTGTGCACAGGGCCGTGTGCACAGGGCCGTGTGCACAGGGCCAACATGGCCGCCGTGTGTTGGCCATGTTGGCCCCTGTGCACACGGCGGCCATGTTGGCCCCTGTGTGCATAGGGCAGAGGAGAGGAGAGGAGAGGAGAGGAGAGGAGAGGAGGGAGGGGAGGAGAGGAGGGAGGGGAGGGGAGGAAGGAGGGAGGGGAGGGAGGGGAGAGGGAGAGGAGAGGAGAGGAGAGGAGGAGGAGGGGAGGGGAGGGGAGAGGAGAGGAGAGGAGAGGAGAGGAGGGGAGGGAGGGGAGGGGAGGGGAGGGAGAGGAGAGGAGAGGAGGAGGGAGAGGGGAGGGGAGGGGAGGGGAGGGGAGGGGAGGGGAGGGGAGGGAGGGGAGAGGAGAGTCCCTGAGTGAAAGTAACAGATGAAACGAGAGCTTCCAGGGGGTAGGGGGGGGTGTTAACGTAGGTTAAATATAACCCAGAAACCCAGGGGGTGTAGGTGTTCTCTGTCAGCTCTGGTGGGGTAGGGGGTTGTGGGGGGGGTGACGGGGGTCGGTGGGGGGGGCGGGGGTACGCTGACCCTTCTGACCCGGAGAGGAGAGAAGAGGTTGGGGGGCATGTGTTTAGGAGGGGGGTGGGGTGGGGGGGCATATGTTTAGGAGGCGGGGTGGGGTGGGGGGCATATGTTTAGGAGGGGGGGTCCGACGTAGGAGGGCATGTGTTTGGTCGACGTACTCACAGTCCTGAAGTCATGAGTCAGACAACCTAACGCCAAAACCTGCCACAGGTTTGTTTGAATCTGCCACGCATGTCGGGGAGCGACGGTGTTGTAGGACTGTTAGTGTGCGTGCGTGCGTGCGTGTGCGTGTGTGCGTGCGTGCGTGGTCTAAATAAACATGGTGATATTTGATGTTTCTCCCTGGGTTCCAGAAGAATGTTCAGGGACCACCGTCCTCGAGGTGGTTCCAGGTGGTCCGGGGACCACCAGTGGTCCTCGAGGGGGTTCCAGCTGGTGGTCCGGGGACCACCAGTACCTACCCTATAGGGGACACGGGGAGAACATGCAAACTCCACACAGAAAGGCCCATTCGCCAACCCTCAGGTATGGGCACTGATGACACGGAGGAGAGAACACGCCCCCAGTGCCCAGCGACCATCGAACCCAGGACCTTCTAGCTGTGAGGCGACAGCACTACCGACTGTGGAATGGAACCCAGGACCTTCTAGCTGTGAGGCGACAGCACTACCGACTGTGGGAATGGAACCCCAGGACCCTTCTAGCTGTGAGGCGACAGCACTACCGACTGTGGGAATCGAACCCAGGACCTTCTAGCTGTGAGGCGACAGCACTACCCTCCTATCATTCTTAATAACCTTCAATGTATTAGACATTCTGACAGGTCATTCATTTAATATTTATGAATAATTGTGAATTTACTTATTTATTTATTTTCATGTATTTTCAAAATACAAATATGTATTTGTATCTCAAATACATTTCTCAGACCAGTATTTATATTTTGTATTTAGATACATTTTTTGACCCAGTATCTGTATTTTGTATCAAAACACATTTTCAATGTATTTTGCCCATCTCTGCCAACATCATGTTATCTCTCCCTAATCAGTAGCCCTACAGCATGGATGGAATTAGACTAAATCTGATTCAATATTCTTTACTTTTGGGTCTGTGGCTCAAATGCTGAATAAATAAATAATCGACTTGGATATGAAAAATGTGGACAACCACTGAATTACTGCATACATTATTATTTTGCTGTGTGTGTGTGTGTGTGTGTGTGTGTGTGTGTGTGTGTGTGTGTGTGTGTGTGTGTGTGTGTGTGTGTGTGTGTGTGTGTGTGTGTGTGTGTGTGTGTGTGTGTGCGTGCGTGCGTGCGTGCGTGCGTGCGTGCGTGCGTGTGTGTGTGTGTGACATGGATGTTGATGATGACTAACGGGGGGGCGGGGCGTGGGGGGGGGGGGGGGCTGCCGGGCAGTCAATGTGAGTGGGTGGGGGGAGGGGCTAAGGGGGGAGAGAAGTGTTGCCATGTCTGCCTTTTATAAGCGACGTTAGGTTTATTTATTCTATAAAATTGCTTGTAGTTGTGGGTTTTTTTTGTCTTATTTCTTACTTGTTTCTAAAGTGTAGTTGCTTATTTGTGCTTGTTGTTTCCTGTTTTAAACCAGGGACCCCCAGATTAATGCTGTTTAAACCAGGGACCCCCAGATTAATGCTGTTTAAACCAGGGACCCCCAGATTAATACTGTTTAAACCAGGGACCCCCAGATTAATGCTGTTTAAACCAGGGACCCCCAGATTAATGCTGTTTAAACCAGGGACCCCCAGATTAATACTGTTTAAACCAGGGACCCCCAGATTAATACTGTTTAAACCAGGGACCCCCAGATTAATACTGTTTAAACCAGGGACCCCCAGATTAATGCTGTTTAAACCAGGGACCCCCAGATTAATGCTGTTTAAACCAGGGACCCCCAGATTAATACTGTTTAAACCAGGGACCCCCAGATTAATACTGTTTAAACCAGGGACCCCCAGATTAATACTGTTTAAACCAGGGACCCCCAGATTAATGCTGTTTAAACCAGGGACCCCCAGATTAATGCTGTTTAAACCAGGGACCCCCAGATTAATGCTGTTTAAACCAGGGACCCCCAGATTAATGCTGTTTAAACCAGGGACCCCCAGATTAATACTGTTTAAACCAGGGACCCCCAGATTAATACTGTTTAAACCAGGGACCCCCAGATTAATGCTGTTTAAACCAGGGACCCCCAGATTAATGCTGTTTAAACCAGGGACCCCCAGATTAATACTGTTTAAACCAGGGACCCCCAGATTAATGCTGTTTAAACCAGGGACCCCCAGATTAATGCTGTTTAAACCAGGGACCCCCAGATTAATGCTGTTTAAACCAGGGACCCCCAGATTAATACTGTTTAAACCAGGGACCCCCAGATTAATACTGTTTAAACCAGGGACCCCCAGATTAATGCTGTTTAAACCAGGGACCCCCAGATTAATGCTGTTTAAACCAGGGACCCCCAGATTAATACTGTTTAAACCAGGGACCCCCAGATTAATGCTGTTTAAACCAGGGACCCCCAGATTAATACTGTTTAAACCAGGGACCCCCAGATTAATACTGTTTAAACCAGGGACCCCCAGATTAATACTGTTTAAACCAGGGACCCCCAGATTAATACTGTTTAAACCAGGGACCCCCAGATTAATGCTGTTTAAACCAGGGACCCCCAGATTAATACTGTTTAAACCAGGGACCCCCAGATTAATGCTGTTTAAACCAGGGACCCCCAGATTAATACTGTTTAAACCAGGGACCCCCAGATGAATACTGTTTAAACCAGGGACCCCCAGATTAATGCTGTTTAAACCAGGGACCCCCAGATTAATGCTGTTTAAACCAGGGACCCCCAGATTAATGCTGTTTAAACCAGGGACCCCCAGATTAAACCAGGGACCCCCAGATGGACCCAGTGTTGAACTTTATTCACTGAGGAAAACTAAACGGAAACTAAATAAAAACTAAGCTATGGTGACTAAAACTAAGACTAAATGTACCGAAAAGAAATAAAAAAACTAGACTAAAATGTTATAGGGAAGTCATTTTACAATTAGTTGCATGCTGAAAATAGCCGTTCTACAAGCCCACAGCGTTGTGGGCTTGTAGATCTGCTATTTTGGGGAAAGAAAATGGAAAAAATCAGTCATTACGACGGAAAGACATTTTAGTCGACTAAATCAACTGTAGATTTAGTCGACTAAAATCTTATGACAAAATCAAATTATTTCTTACTTGTTTCTAAAGTGTTTAAATGATGTATGTATCTCAACAAGGACCCCTAAAACTAGCTCTAATACATAGAGGGACCCCCATTATAACACCATGTTAATACATAGAGGGACCCCCATTATAACACCATGTTATTACATAGAGGGACCCCCATTATAACACCATGTTAATACATAGAGGACCCCCATTATAACACCATGTTAATACATAGAGGGACCCCCATTATAACACCATGTTAATACACAGAGGGACCCCCATTATAACACCATGTTAATACATAGAGGGACCCCCATTATAACACCATGTTAATACATAGAGGGACCCCCATTATAACACCATGTTAATACATAGAGGGGCCCCCATTATAACACCATGTTAATACATAGAGGGACCCCCATTATAACACCATGTTAATACATAGAGGGACCCCCATTATAACACCATGTTAATACATAGAGGGACCCCCATTATAACACCATGTTAATACATAGAGGGACCCCCATTATAACACCATGTTAATACATAGAGGACCCCCATTATAACACCATGTTAATACATAGAGGGACCCCCATTATAACACCATGTTAATACATAGAGGGACCCCCATTATAACACCATGTTAATACATAGAGGGACCCCCATTATAACACCATGTTAATACATAGAGGGACCCCCATTATAACACCATGTTAATACATAGAGGGACCCCCATTATAACACCATGTTAATACATAGAGGGACCCCCATTATAACACCATGTTAATACATAGAGGGACCCCCATTATAACACCATGTTAATACACAGAGGGACCCCCATTATAACACCATGTTAATACATAGAGGGACCCCCATTATAACACCATGTTAATACATAGAGGGACCCCCATTATAACACCATGTTAATACACAGAGGGACCCCCATTATAACACCATGTTAATACATAGAGGGACCCCCATTATAACACCATGTTAATACATAGAGGGACCCCCATTATAACACCATGTTAATACATAGAGGGACCCCCATTATAACACCATGTTAATACATAGAGGGACCCCCATTATAACACCATGTTAATACATAGAGGGACCCCCATTATAACACCATGTTAATACATAGAGGGACCCCCATTATAACACCATGTTAATACATAGAGGGACCCCCATTATAACACCATGTTAATACATAGAGGGACCCCCATTATAACACCATGTTATTACATAGAGGGACCCCCATTATAACACCATGTTAATACATAGAGGGACCCCCATTATAACACCATGTTAATACATAGAGGGACCCCCATTATAACACCATGTTAATACATAGAGGGACCCCCATTATAACACCATGTTAATACATAGAGGGACCCCCATTATAACACCATGTTAATACATAGAGGGACCCCCATTATAACACCATGTTAATACATAGAGGGACCCCCATTATAACACCATGTTAATACATAGAGGGACCCCCATTATAACACCATGTTATTACATAGAGGGACCCCCATTATAACACCATGTTAATACATAGAGGGACCCCCATTATAACACCATGTTAATACATAGAGGGACCCCCATTATAACACCATGTTAATACATAGAGGGACCCCCATTATAACACCATGTTAATACATAGAGGGACCCCCATTATAACACCATGTTAATACATAGAGGGACCCCCATTATAACACCATGTTAATACATAGAGGGACCCCCATTATAACACCATGTTAATACATAGAGGGACCCCCATTATAACACCATGTTAATACATAGAGGGACCCCCATTATAACACCATGTTAATACATAGAGGGACCCCCATTATAACACCATGTTAATACATAGAGGGACCCCCATTATAACACCATGTTAATACATAGAGGGACCCCCATTATAACACCATGTTAATACATAGAGGGACCCCCATTATAACACCATGTTATTACATAGAGGGACCCCCATTATAACACCATGTTAATACATAGAGGGACCCCCATTATAACACCATGTTAATACATAGAGGGACCCCCATTATAACACCATGTTAATACATAGAGGGACCCCCATTATAACACCATGTTAATACATAGAGGGACCCCCATTATAACACCATGTTAATACATAGAGGGACCCCCATTATAACACCATGTTAATACATAGAGGGACCCCCATTATAACACCATGTTAATACATAGAGGGACCCCCATTATAACACCATGTTAATACATAGAGGGACCCCCATTATAACACCATGTTAATACATAGAGGACCCCCATTATAACACCATGTTAATACATTTAAAACAAATATCCACATATTACATTTTGTCACTTTTCCCCCCAAGATTATTGTTTGTCTTTTCGCTTTCCTTTTCGCTCATATGCCACCAAAATGTGGAACGCCCTACCAACAGTCTTTAAGACATGTGAATCCCTTGACTCCTTCAAAGCCGCTCTCAAAGGGCATCTACGGACGGCTGCAATTCCAAACTGGCCCCCGTAAAATCTGAATCCCCCCACCCCTTTCCCCCTCACTGTATATGTTTATTTTCCCTTTTTACCTCCTTTATGATGAATTCCTGTTCTGTTCTTTGACTATATAGAAGTGTCTATTTGTACGTCTCTACATGTTTTGATGAATTGAACAAGGTGGACCCTCTTGTAAACAAGTGTAAGGCTTTATTATGGTGTCGTCCACTCACAGTTAACAGTCTTAGTTGTGCTTGAAATGTAGGCCTACTGTAATTCTGCAAACTGTTAATAAATACTTAATCAATCAATCAATCAATCAATCAATCAATCAATCAATCAATCAAGTATTCTCTCGTTGTGAGCTTGTAGATCTGCCATTTATATATCTTCTGAGCTTGTAGATCTGCCATTTATATATCTTGTGAGCTTGTAGATCTTCCATTTATATATCTTGTGAGCTTGTAGATCTGCTATTTCCAAATCATGGCCCATAGATAGTGTGATCAATATTGTTTTCATAGAACCGGGTTGGCTTGTTTCTGTCACGCGACGTGGCAACCCCGAAGGGAGGGAGGTAAACAAGATGGCGGCCGTGTGAAGGAAACACACACACTCACACACACACACAGGAGCATGTAGAGAAATATGAACAAAACTCACATTAAATGATTAAACATTAAGATCTGAAACAGACACGGATCTAACGGACACTGGCTGGATCACACATCTGATCTACAAAACACATGGGACGTCTGCTGTGATGCTGCAGAGTGGTGAGGACGATTTATACATCTACACTAATGGCACACACACACACACACACACACACACACACACACACACACACACACACACACACACACACAACGGAAAACGTTCATAATTAGATAATGATAGGTCTAGGTGTTACTGGACAGTGTTATGATGAATTGATGAATGTGTCCATAAAGGTTTTTAAACTGACTGTTTCACTTCATTCAAACAGAAGTGTGTGTGTGTGTGTGTGTGTGTGTGTGTGTGTGTGTGTGTGTGTGTGTGTGTTAGCATCACAGCTAACACATGCTAGCAGAGAGAGAGAGAATGCTTTGGCAATGTAGAACATATTTATCATGCCAATAAAGCCCTTTGAAATTGAGAGAGAGAGAGATACAGAGAGAGAGAGACACAGAGAGAGAGAGAGAGAGAGAGAGACACACACACACACACACACACACACACACACACACACACACACACACACACAGAGAGATATACACAGAGAGAGAGATACACAGAGAGAGAGAGAGAGAGACATACAGAGAGAGAGATACAGAGAGAGAGAGAGACATACAGAGAGAGAGAGAGAGAGAGAGAGAGAGATACACAGAGAGAGAGAGACATACAGAGAGAGAGAGAGAGATACACAGAGAGAGACATACAGAGAGAGAGAGAGAGAGAGAGAGAGAGAGAGAGAGAGATACACAGAGAGAGAGAGACATACAGAGAGAGAGAGAGAGAGAGAGAGAGAGAGATACACAGAGAGAGAGAGACATACAGAGAGAGAGAGAGAGAGATACACAGAGAGAGAGAGACATACACACAGAGAGAGAGACATACAGAGAGAGAGAGAGATACACAGAGAGAGAGAGAGAGAGATACACAGAGAGAGAGATACACAGAGAGAGAGAGACATACACAGAGAGAGAGAGAGAGAGAGAGAGATACACAGAGAGAGAGAGATACACAGAGAGAGAGATACACAGAGTGAGAGAGAGAGAGAGAGAGAGAGAGAGAGAGAGAGATACACACAGAGATACACAGAGAGAGTGTTTAGACAGATATCTGGTGTTGTGTTTATAGAAGACAGAGCTCTGGACACGTTCAGGTGTTTAGACAGATATCTGGTGTTGTGTTTATAGAAGACAGAGCTCTGGACACGTTCAGGTGTTTAGACAGATATCTGGTGTTGTGTTTATAGAAGACAGAGCTCTGGACACGTCCAGGTGTTTAGACAGATATCTGGTGTTGTGTTTATAGAAGACAGAGCTCTCTGGACACGTTCAGGTGTTTAGACAGATATCTGGTGTTGTGTTTATAGAAGACAGAGCTCTGGACACGTTCAGGTGTTTAGACAGATATCTGGTGTTGTGTTTATAGAAGACAGAGCTCTGGACACGTTCAGGTGTTTAAACAGATATCTGGTGTTGTGTTTATAGAAGACAGAGCTCTCTGGACACGTTCAGGTGTTTAGACAGAGCTCTGGTGTTGTGTTTATAGAAGACAGAGCTCTCTGGACACGTTCAGGTGTTTAGACAGAGCTCTGGTGTTGTGTTTATAGAAGACAGAGCTCTGTCGGGCAACCTGAAAGCAAACTCCACCTCCCCGAAAGTTTTATTTAGCTGCCAGGGGCAGGTGGGCAACCCTTAGTGTTTTATTTAGCACCAGGGGCAGGTGGGCAACCCTTAGTGTTTTATTTAGCTGCCAGGGGAAGGTTGGCAACCCTTAGTGTTTTATTTAGCTGCCAGGGGCAGGTGGGCAACCCCTAGTGTTTTATTTAGATGCCAGGGGCAGGTGGGCAACCCTTAGTGTTTTATTTAGCACCAGGGGCAGGTGGGCAACCCCTAGTGTTTTATTTAGCTGCCAGGGGCAGGTGGGCAACCCTTAGTGTTTTATTTAGCTGCCAGGGGCAGGTGGGCAACCCTTAGTGTTTTATTTAGCTGCCAGGGGCAGGTGGGCAACCCTTATTGTTTTATTTAGCTGTCAGGGGCAGGTGGGCAACCCTTAGTGTTTTATTTAGCTGCCAGGGGCAGGTGGGCAACCCTTAGTGTTTTATTCAGCTGCCAGGGGCAGGTGGGCAACCCGTAGTGTTTTATTTAGCTGCCAGGGGCAGGTGGGCAACCCTTAGTGTTTTATTTAGCTGCCAGGGGAAGGTGGGCAACCCTTAGTGTTTTATTTAGCTGTCAGGGGCAGGTGGGCAACCCTTAGTGTTTTATTTAGCTGTCAGGGGCAGGTGGGCAACACGTAGTGTTTTATTTAGCTGCCAGGGGCAGGTGGGCAACCCTTAGTGTTTTATTTAGCTGCCAGGGGAAGGTGGGCAACCCTTAGTGTTTTATTTAGCTGCCAGGGGCAGGTGGGCAACCCTTAGTGTTTTATTTAGCTGTCAGGGGCAGGTGGGCAACCCCTAGTGTTTTATTCAGCTGCCAGGGGCAGGTGGGCAACCCTTAGTGTTTTATTTAGCTGTCAGGGGCAGGTGGGCAACCCTTAGTGTTTTATTTAGCTGCCAGGGGCAGGTGGGCAACCCTTAGTGTTTTATTTAGCTGCCAGGGGCAGGTGGGGCAACCCTTAGTGTTTTATTTAGCTGCCAGGGGCAGGTGGCAACTTTGAATATATATTCTTTCAGACTAGCGAAAGTTTTGACTCAAATCTCTGCTTCTGGGGAGGGTCACTGGAACTACATATGAGTACCACAGACGAATAACAGTCTAAGTCCACACTATTGATCCATAATATATAAATGATAGATAAGGGTTCAGGACAACAAGGCCTTTTCGTGGAGGGGTCAGTCTGAAATTTGGACTTAGACTGTTTTTCGTCTGTGGTACTCATATGTTCAGATGGGGGTCGGCGGCCAAGTAAGGGATAATATCTTCAGGGAGTGTAACCACCTCGGCTTCGCCTCGGTGGTTAAACTCCCTGTCGGTGAATTATCTCCCGACAATGACCACCTAGCCAGATATTATCCCGCTTATTACATGGCTAACTAACATAAATTAATACATTGACCCAAAACACAACAAAAAAAGTATTCCATAAGTTTGCGCTGGCTGCGTCTGGCCAGCTGCAGGGCTGCAGCACTGTCGGAAAACAAGGAAGTGAGTTGATCAAATAGAATCCATTTTCGGGTCCTGCTTCGTCTATTTCTCGCTCAAATGTTTTCAAAAACATTTTTAAGAGCAATGTTTAGCTGTAAATTACATTGTGTGTCACTAGTGTGTGTGTTTACATGGCTGTCATGTTGGAAACAGCAGTAAATCAAGCGGGGCGCAGCCGCGCAGCTGGTGGTGCTCAGAGGGTTTGATTAGGCAGCGGTCATTATCGACACATAATTCACCGCTGAATTAAGCGATTGACCAATCAGAATCAAGCATTCAACCAAGCCATGTAATAAATACAGATAATTCTGGGGGTCCTTGACATGAAATACTTTGAGAACCAACTGACACAGAAACATATTATTTTCCTGAAAACTAAGACATTAGTAGAATCGTCCTCAGCTCTAAATGGATCATATTAATAATGCTGTGAATCTCTTGTTGTCTTTATTCTCAGGCACCGAGGAGGAGGACTCTAGGACCCAGTGAGTCACTGCGTGGTCGAGGAGGACCGGGCCGTGTGGGGAGGGGAGGGGAGGGAAGCGTTTAATTTGGGATGGATCGGAGCCAGGAGGACCACCCCCCCCCCATGCTGCTGTGATGTCCGTCCGTCCGAGCCCCTGAGGACGACGACAACAACAACAACAACAACGACAACAGAGATTGACGTTGCATAATTGGGGAGTCGGAGGTCGGTTGGTCCGTTACCGACCGTTACTTCCTCATCCAAACTACGCGTCATCGTCATCATCATCATCATCATCATCGTCGCAGCAACAACAACATCGCGAGTCGCGACAAAGTGGTTGACAGGCGAAGCCAGAATAAGCAGAGCTGGTCGCCTCTCGAGGACGGACGGACGGACGGACGGTCCGTAAAGACATGATGTCCGCGGCGGCGCGGGCCTGAACTTTTTTTCCCCCCACAAAACACGGAGGTTTCCTGCACTGGATTCTAGGACATGGAACGGGTTCTTCTTGTCTGACCTGCTGTCTCTGCGCCTCCTGTTTCAGAGCATAGTTGGTTTTTTGGTTTTTTTTTTGCATCGATCCAAGTGTGCAGAACCTGTACGACTTTCTGTAGTCGACGAATGTGGTGTTTTTGTTATTTTTTTCCCAGTAAGAAGAACTGATTTGGGATCGGCGCGGTCCGTGTCTTCCTCTAGTCCGGTTCGTGTTTTCCTAATCCGACTGCATTTTTATTTTTTTTCCCGGGACTTTTGTGGAATAAAAAAAAAAACGCTGAAGCTTTGAAAGAGAGGCCAGTTATACCTTCTTTTAACTTTTATCTGAAGGAAATCCAACAGATCAGACTTTCTGTGACTTTCTGTGAGTGAATCTATCGAGTGAATCAATCGAGTGAATCTATCGAGTGAATCTATCGAGTGAATCTATCGAGTGAATCTATCGAGTGAATCAATCGAGTGAATCTATCGAGTGAATCTATCGAGTGAATCTATCGAGTGAATCAATTGAGTGAATCTATCGAGTGGCCACAGACAGACAGACAGACAGACAGAAAGACAGACAGGTCATCATGACCTCCGGCGACCTCCACCGCCTGGACTACCTGTCTGAGGGCGACGAGATGATGCTGATGGGCGTCGACACGTCCTTCATCCACCGCATCGACTCCACGGAGGTCGTGTACCAGGTGCGTGCGTGTGTTTGTGCGCGTGTGTGTGTGGTGGTGTATCAGCTGTGTTTGTGTGTGTGTGCGTGTGTGCGTGTGCAAAAGGACCCCAAAAATATGTATTTGGCCGCCAACCACCATCTGAAAATGTTGTTTCAGGGACCCCCCCTAAAGCATAACATAATGCTTAACCCATTCTGTGCGGGAAGCCCTTTTGGTGTTTTAAGCATTATGTTATGCTTTATCTGTTGAAAAATCTACAAGCTCGTAGCGCGGCACTCGAGCTTCAATTTTTGAAAAATCGTGAAAATATGGTGCAAATCTTTGAATATATATATATATATATATAAAAAAAATTAACAGTTCAAATAACCAATCTACAATAACCGATCTACAATAACCGATCTACAAGCTCGTAGCGCGCCACGAGCTTGTAGGTCTGCTATTTTTGAAAAATCGTGAAAATGTGGCGCAAATATTTGAATATAATCTTTCAGAAGACTTTTTATTTATTTCGACGTCAGGCCTAAATTCAGTCAAAGTCATATCGTAACGTGGTCTCTGCTGTGATTGGGTTAAAGTCATATCATAACGTGGTCTCTGCTGTGATTGGTTTAAAGTCATATCGTAACGTGGTCTCTGCTGTGATTGGGTTAAAGTCATATCGTAACGTGGTCTCTCTCCTGTGATTGGGTTAAAGTCATAACGTAACGTGGTCTCTCTCCTGTGATTGGGTTAAAGTCATAACGTAACGTGGTCTCTGCTGTGATTGGGTTAAAGTCATAACGTAACGTGGTCTCTCTCCTGTGATTGGGTTAAAGTCATAACGTAACATGGTCTCTCCTGTGATTGGGTTAAAGTCATAACGTAACATGGTCTCTCCTGTGATTGGGTTAAAGTCATAACGTAACATGGTCTCTCCTGTGATTGGGTTAAAGTCATAACGTAACATGGTCTCTCCTGTGATTGGGTTAAAGTCATATCGTAACATGGTCTCTCCTGTGATTGGGTTAAAGTCATATCGTAACGTGGTCTCTCCTGTGATTGGGTTAAAGTCATAACGTAACATGGTCTCTCTCTCCTGTGATTGGGTTAAAGTCATATCGTAACATGGTCTCTCCTGTGATTGGGTTAAAGTCATATCGTAACGTGGTCTCTCCTGTGATTGGGTTAAAGTCATAACGTAACATGGTCTCTCCTGTGATTGGGTTAAAGTCATAACGTAACATGGTCTCTCCTGTGATTGGGTTAAAGTCATAACGTAACGTGGTCTCTCCTGTGATTGGGTTAAAGTCATAACGTAACGTGGTCTCTCTCCTGTGATTGGCCGCCAGCCCCGGCGGAAGCGAGCCAAGCTGGTTGGACGCTACCTGATGGGCGACCTCCTGGGGGAGGGGTCGTACGGGAAGGTCAAGGAGATGCTGGACTCGGAGACGCTGTGTCGACGCGCCGTCAAGATCCTCAAGAAGAAGAAACTACGGAGGATTCCCAACGGAGAGGCCAACGTCAAGAAGTGGGTGGTTTCATTTTTTACTTTACTTTGGTTTTTGGGCGGGAACCCCTTTTGGTGTTAGCATTATGTTATGCTTTAGCTATTGAAAAATAGAAGATCTACAAGCTCATAGCGCGCCACCGAGTGGCGCGCTACGAGCTTGTAGGTCTGCTATTTAAAAAAAATCGAAGAACGACTGACATAGAAACATAGCTTTTTCAGAAAACTGTCAGGATGTAGAAGACATTTAAACTGTCAGGATGTAGAAGACATTTTAAACTGTCAGGATGTAGAAGACATTTTAAACTGTCAGGATGTAGAAGACATTTTAAACTGTCAGGATGTAGAAGACATTTTAAACTGTCAGGATGTAGAAGACATTTAAACTGTCAGGATGTAGAAGACATTTAAACTGTCAGGATGTAGAAGACATTTATAGAATCTGATCTCAGGTCAAAATGGGTTAAGAGCAGGGGTTCCCACAGTGGGCCCGGGGACCCCCAGGGGTCCTTGAGGAAGTTCCAGGTGGGTCCCCCAGCTGAATGATAGTTATAGGAACCAAATGGACCCTTATGGGTCTGTAACTCAGAGAGTGTACAAATGGAACCAAATGGACCCTTATGGGTCTGTGACTCTGAGAGTGTACAAATGGAACCAAATTGACCCTTATGGGTCTGTAACTCAGAGAGTGTACAAATGGAACCAAATGGACCCTTATGGGTCTGTAACTCAGAGAGTGTACAAATGGAACCAAATGGACCCTCGTGGGTCTGTAACTCAGAGAGTGTACAAATGGAACCAAATGGACCCTTATGGGTCTGTAACTCTGAGAGTGTACAAATGGAACCAAATGGACCCTTATGGGTCTGTAACTCAGAGAGTGTACAAATGGAACCAAATGGACCCTTATGGGTCTGTAACTCAGAGAGTGTACAAATGGAACCAAATGGACCCTTATGGGTCTGTAACTCTGAGAGTGTACAAATGGAACCAAATGGACCCTTATGGGTCTGTAACTCTGAGAGTGTACAAATGGAACCAAATGGACCCTTATGGGTCTGTAACTCAGAGAGTGTACAAATGGAACCAAATGGACCCTTATGTGTCTGTAACTCAGAGAGTGTACAAATGGAACCAAATGGACCCTTATGTGTCTGTAACTCAGAGAGTGTACAAATGGAACCAAATGGACCCTTATGGGTCTGTAACTCTGAGAGTGTAACACATGGAACCAAATGGACCCTTATGGGTCTGTAACTCTGAGAGTGTACAAATGGAACCAAATGGACCCTTATGGGTCTGTAACTCAGAGAGTGTACAAATGGAACCAAATGGACCCTTATGGGTCTGTAACTCAGAGAGTGTACAAATGGAACCAAATGGACCCTTACAGGTCTGTAACTCTGAGAGTGTACAAATGGAACCAAATGGACCCTTATGGGTCTGTAACTCTGAGAGTGTACAAATGGAACCAAATGGACCCTTATGGGTCTGTAACTCAGAGAGTGTACAAATGGACCCTTATGGGTCTGTAACTCTGAGAGTGTACAAATGGACCCTTACGGGTCTGTAACTCAGAGAGTGTACAAATGGAACCAAATGGACCCTTATGGGTCTGTAACTCAGAGAGTGTACAAATGGAACCAAATGGACCCTTACGGTAAATGGACCCTTACGGGTCTGTAACTCAGAGAGTGTACAAATGGAACCAAATGGACCCTTATGGGTCTGTAACTCTGAGAGTGTACAAATGGAACCAAATGGACCCTTACGGGTCTGTAACTCAGAGAGTGTTTTTCATCTTTGTTTTGATTGATTGAAGTATTTATTAACAGTTTGCAGAATTACAGTACATTTCAAGCACAACTCAATACAAAGACTGTTGTTGTTTACAAGAGGGTCCACCTTGTTCAATTCATCATAACATTTAGAGACGTACAAATATACACTACTATATAGTCAAAACAGGAAATCATCATAAAGGAGGTAAAAAGGGAAAATAAATATATACAGTGAGGGGAAAAACAAGGGGGGTGGGGGGGGATTCAGATTTTACGGAGGCCAGTTTGGAATTGCAGCCGTCCGTAGGTGCCCTTTTAAGAGAGGTTTTGAAGTCTAGGGATTCGCATGTCTTAATGACTGTTGGTAGGGCGTTCCACATTTTGGTGGCATAGGAGCTAAATTAATTTAGTCCCTTGTTTGTGCCGAATCTGGGTTGAACATGGTTTGTTGAACTCCCTCTGGTGGTGTGGGTGTTGAACTCCCTCTGGTGGTGTGGGTGTTGAACTCCCTCTGGTGGTGTGGGTGTTGAACTCCCTCTGGTGGTGTGGGTGTTGAACTCCCTCTGGTGGTGTGGGTGTTGAACTCCCTCTGGTGGTGTGGGTGTTGAACTCCCTCTGGTGGTGTGGGTGTTGAACTCCCTCTGGTGGTGTGGGTGTGGACTGCATTGTGATGGGCCTAAGCATTCTCCCCTTCCTCCTCCACACACACAGGAACAGTTTGGAAATATTATAAATAAAATAAAATAAAACTTTTTTTTTTCTATTTTTTTTTTTATTATGAAATATCAAAATCAATTTCGGAGACTCCCACGATTAATCGGAAAATCGATTAATCGGCGGCATCCCTAATATTTACATGTCGATTCCAGCTCTGACACTTATTTCAGACATGCTCTAGTATGTGAAGAGTCTGCCTGTGATATTACCTCATTTTGGATAATTTGTTCTTTATTTCTCCTCTGGTGAAAAGCTGGAGTTTGCGCGATGGCAGCTCTCAGTCAAATCTGGTCACATATGGTTTAGGGATGTCGGGGGTTAACCGGCTAGCCGGTTAGCCGACCGTTAAGAAATATCCGGGTATGCTTATCAGCTTTACGGTTAATTTGCATAATAATAAATGCGTGTTCTGATCTTAAATCCCTTTTATTTTAGATCGTTTTTAGTAATAGTACAACATAAACATTACAGAGACTGTAGTTGTCACTGTACAATACTTTAAAACAGTTGTCATGTTGCACACATGCCTACAATTGCTGTTATTTGCGCCGGCCAGCTTGTCACACTCCAGGCTGCATGAACAGCAGCGCTCGGGCGCTGTTTTCTGCCCCCGCAATGTCGTTGTCCCAAAGTTCTCTGTTGTACTTCAAATGGCTAGTTGGCTACAACGGTAGCTTTGCGGTAGTCAAAACTTAAGCGAGTGACAGCGAGACGAGATTAACACAACATGTCGACCGTATCAATGCAGAGACCTACTTGGCATTATTAAATCCATTAATGGCCTGGAGGGAGAACGTTTACAGCCGCCGCCGCTTCCTCCTCCTCCTCCTCCCGGCTATCAAGTTAGCCATGTGCTATCGATGTTTGAGGGTTTTCTCGTCAGCGAAAAGTCAACAAACAGAACACGGTGACATGCATGCTGATCTTCCTTAATAATAAAAAAAGGCTTAGCCCATGCGTCCAGTGGCTTTATAGATATAGGCTGCTCAGATCTGGACTGGACTTATTTATGTTTTGGACTAGAACCGGCGGACCTCTGTACTGTAGACGCGCAGATGCATGCATGCAGATGCGATGCGTTGTTTATTGATGATTAAGCCTACAACAATTTATTTATATTGTTAAATGTTGCTTTTTTGTTTGTCTTTTTAAAAGGAGCATAAATAAATTTATACCATTTCGTCTACCAACTTTAATTATGTAGCCTATACATGCATATTACATTTGGGGTAGCCAAAAAAAAAAAAAAAAAAATCAACCAATTATCCGTTAATGACCCGGTTAATCCTGTCGGCTAACCGGATGGGAAATTATCCGTTACCGACATCCCTAATATGGTTTTGAGTATCTGCCGGTACTGATTCTTTCCCGACCCCCTGGGGACCCCCTGGAGACCCCCCTGATGTTTTTAACATGTGTTTCAAAAACATGTTTAACGTGTTTTTAACATGTTTTAACATGTTTAACATGTTTAACATGTGTTTAACATGTGTTTCTGTGTGTTCTATCTAAACAGAGAGATCCAGCTGCTCAGGAGACTCCAACACAAGAATGTCATCACGCTGGTAGACGTGCTGTACAACGAAGAGAAGCAGAAAATATATCCTTTATAGTGTGCGTGCGTGCGTGCGTGCGTGCGTGCGTGCGTGCGTGCGTGCGTGCGTGCGTGTGTGTGTGTGTGTGTTCATGACCACACGGTCCAGCTTAATAAGTGGTGTTTACAAAATGATCCGCTGAGCCTAAAATCACTGTTGTTGACGACTAACTACTTACTGTGACTAACTACTTACTGTGTGTGTGTGTGTGTGTGTGTGTGTGTGTGTGTGTGTGTGTGTGTGTGTGTGTGTGTGTGTGTGTGTGTGTGTGTGTGTGTGTGTGTGTGTGTGTGTGTGTGTGTGTGTGTGTGTGTGTGTGTGTGTGTGTGTGTGTGTGTGTGTGTGTGTGTGTGCGTGTGTGTGCGCGCGTGTGCGTGCGTGGGACTCTGGGTTGGTGTGTTACGTTGTGAACAACGAGACCACCAGAATTGAATTTCCCATATTCTTTTTCCCATAGACGTTTCAGACAGTATTTATTTAAAGACCTGTAACCCTCAAGACAAAGACAACTGTTGTTGTGACAAATCATGACAATAAACACTACTTTTTTGGGCCGAACAAAAAATTTGAAGAAAAAAAGGGCACGTTACACATGTCGTTACAACACTGTGTCATGTCGTTACAACACTGTGTCATGTCGTTACAACACTGTCATGTCGTTACAACACTGTGTCATGTCGTTACAACACTGTCATGTTTTCACATGTCGTTACAACACTGTGTCATGTCGTTACAACACTGTGTCATGTCGTTACAACACTGTCATGTCGTTACAACACTGTGTCATGTCGTTACAACACTGTGTCATGTCGTTACAACACTGTGTCATGTCGTTACAACACTGTGTCATGTCGTTACAACACTGTGTCATGTTTTTTATTGATTGAACGAGCGCCTTATCGATCAGGCTTATCGAGGCGGGTTCTTATCGAGGCGGGTTCTTATCGAGGCGGGTTCTTATCGAGGCGGGTTCTTATAGAGGCGGGTTCTTATCGAGGCTGGTTCTTATCGAGACGGGTTCTTATCGAGACGGGTTCTTATCGAGACGGGTTCTTATCTAGACGGGTTCTTATCGAGGCGGGTTCTTATCGAGACGGGTTCTTATCGACGCGGGTTCTTATCGAGGCTGGTTCTTATCGAGGCTGGTTCTTATCGAGACGGGTTCTTATCGAGGCTGGTTCTTATCGAGGCGGGTTCTTATCGAGGCTGGTTCTTATCGAGGCTGGTTCTTATCGAGGCGGGTTCTTATCGAGGCGGGTTCTTATCGAGGCTGGTTCTTATCGAGGCTGGTTCTTATCGAGGCGGGTTCTTATAGAGGAGGGTTCTTATCGAGGAGGGTTCTTATCGAGGCGGGTTCTTATCGAGGAGGGTTCTTATCGAGGCTGGTTCTTATCGAGGCTGGTTCTTATCGAGGCGGGTTCTTATCGAGGCGGGTTCTTATCGAGGCGGGTTCTTATAGAGACGGGTTCTTATCGAGGCGGGTTCTTATCGAGACGGGTTCTTATCGAGGCGGGTTCTTATCGATCAGGCTTATCGAGACGGGTTCTTATCGAGGCGGGTTCTTATCGAGGCGGGTTCTAATCGAGGCTGGTTCTTATCGAGGCTGGTTCTTATCGAGGCGGGTTCTTATCGAGGCTGGTTCTTATCGAGGCTGGTTCTTATCGAGGCGGGTTCTTATCGAGGCGGGTTCTTATCGAGGCTGGTTCTTATCGAGGCTGGTTCTTATCGAGGCGGGTTCTTATCGAGGGGTTCTTATCGAGGCGGGTTCTTATGGAGGCTGGTTCTTATCGAGGCGGGTTCTTATCGATCAGGCTTATCGAGACGGGTTCTTATCGAGACGGGTTCTTATCGAGGCTGGTTCTTATCGAGACGGGTTCTTATCGAGACGGGTTCTTATCGAGGCAGGTTCTTATCGAGGCTGGTTCTTATCGAGGCGGGTTCTTATCGATCAGGCTTATCGAGACTGGTTCTTATCGAGGCAGGTTCTTATCGAGGCTGGTTCTTATCGAGGCGGGTTCTTATCGATCAGGCTTATCGAAACGGGTTCTTATCGAGACGGGTTCTTATCGAGACGGGTTCTTATCGAGACGGGTTCTTATCGAGGCGGGTTCTTATCGAGACGGGTTCTTATCGAGGCGGGTTCTTATCGATCAGGCTTATCGAGACGGGTTCTTATCGAGACGGTTCTTATCGAGACGGGTTCTTATCGAGACGGGTTCTTATCGAGACGGGTTCTTATCGAGACGGGTTCTTATCGAGACGGGTTCTTATCGAGACGGGTTCTTATCGAGACGGGTTCTTATCGAGGCGGGTTCTTATCGAGACGGGTTCTTATCGATCAGGCTTATCGAGACGGGTTCTTATCGATCAGGCTTATCGAGGCGGGTTCTTATTGATCAGGCTTATCGAGACGGGTTCTTATCGAGACGGGTTCTTATCGAGGCGGGTTCTTATCGATCAGGCTTATCGAGGCTGGTTCTTATCGAGGCGGTTCTTATCGAGACGGGTTCTTATCGAGGCGGGTTCTTATCGATCAGGCTTATCGAGACGGGTTCTTATCGAGACGGTTCTTATCGAGGCGGTTCTTATCGAGGCGGTTCTTATCGAGACGGGTTCTTATCGAGGCTGGTTCTTATCGAGACGGGTTCTTATCGATCAGGCTTATCGAGACGGGTTCTTATCGATCAGGCTTATCGAGACGGGTTCTTATCGATCAGGCTTATCGAGACGGGTTCTTATCGAGACGGTTCTTATCGAGGCGGTTCTTATCGAGACGGGTTCTTATCGAGGCTGGTTCTTATCGAGACGGGTTCTTATCGATCAGGCTTATCGAGACGGGTTCTTATCGAGGCGGGTTCTAATCGAGGCGGGTTCTAATCGAGGCGGGTTCTTATCGATCAGGCTTATCGAGACGGGTTCTTATCGAGGCGGGTTCTTATCGAGACGGGTTCTTATCGAGGCTGGTTCTTATCGAGACGGGTTCTTATCGAGGCTGGTTCTTATCGAGGCGGGTTCTTATCGAGGCGGGTTCTTATCGAGACGGGTTCTTATCGAGGCTGGTTCTTATCGAGGCGGGTTCTAATCGAGGCTGGTTCTTATGGAGGTGGGTTCTTATCGAGACGGGTTCTTATCGAGGCTGGTTCTTATCGAGACGGGTTCTTATCGAGGCTGGTTCTTATCGAGACGGGTTCTTATCGAGGCTGGTTCTTATCGAGGCGGGTTCTTATCGAGGCGGGTTCTTATCGAGACGGGTTCTTATCGAGGCGGGTTCTTATCGAGGCGGGTTCTAATCGAGACGGGTTCTAATCGAGGCGGGTTCTTATCGAGACGGGTTCTAAAATAATATTAAATAAACTGTTCAGTGCCAGGAATCCTTCAAAATAGAAGCTCTGGGGTGCCGGAAAGACATGGCCGCTTTTACTCTGAACTCACCCCCCCCCCCCCCTCCGGGAAAAACAACGGATAAATATTTTTGCTAGCTTTACCTTGCCGATGTCATTTATACAATACATGATTCAAAAAGCGCTCCTATTATGAACGAGAGGCATGTTGAAGTCAGAAATGAAGCGCTTAGTATATCCGTCAGATCTAAACCACGGAGACTAGCGCCCTGGATTAGGAGAGACGAGACATTCTTTCTGCTGCGCTAACAGCTAAGTGAACGGTAAGCTAACATGACCGTATGCTTCGCTCTGCGGTGGCCGAGTGTCCCACTGAAACTAACATGACCGTAGGCTTCGCTCTGCGGTGGCCGAGTGTCCCACTGAAACTAACATGACCGTAGGCTTCGCTCTGCGGTGGCCGAGTGTCCCACTGAAACTAACATGACCGTAGGCTTCGCTCTGCGGTGGCCGAGTGTCCCACTGAAAAATAAAAATAAGGAAAACATTCTGAATATTCTTCTCTCGTCTGATACCATTGAGGATGCGCTAGGACGTCTACACACGTCCTACGAACACGTTGGTCGTGTTCCCTAGGACGTCTACACACGTCCTACGAACACGTTGGTCGTGTTCCCTAGGACGTCTACACACGTCCTACGAACACGTTGGTCGTGTTCCCTAGGACGTCTACACACGTCCTACGAACACGTTGGTTGTGTTCCCTAGGACGTCTACACACGTCCTACGAACACGTCGGTTGGGTTCCCTAGGACGTCTACACACGTCCTACGAACACGTGTGTTGTGGTTGTGTTCCCTAGGACGTCTACAACGCGTTGGTTGTGTTCCCTAGGACGTCTACACAGTACACACGTCCTACGAACACGTTGGTTGTGTTCCCTAGGACGTCTACACACGTCGGTTGTGTTCCCTAGGACGTCTACACACGTCCTACGAACACGTCGGTTGTGTTCCCTAGGACGTCTACACACGTCGGTTGTGTTCCCTAGGACGTCTACACACGTCCTACGAACATGTTGGTTGTGTTCCCTAGGACGTCTACACACGTCCTACGAACACGTCGGTTGTGTTCCCTAGGACGTCTACACACGTCCTACGAACATGTTGGTTGTGTTCCCTAGGACGTCTACACACGTCCTACGAACACGTCGGTTGTGTTCCCTAGGACGTCTACACACGTCCTACGAACATGTTGGTTGTGTTCCCTAGGACGTCTACACACGTCCTACGAACACGTCGGTTGTGTTCCCTAGGACGTCTACACACGTCCTACGAACACGTCGGTTGTGTTCCCTAGGACGTCTACACACGTCCTACGAACACGTCGGTTGTGTTCCCTAGGACGTCTACACACGTCCTACGAACACGTCAGTTGTGTTCCCTAGGACGTCTACACACGTCCTACGAACATGTTGGTTGTGTTCCCTAGGACGTCTACACACGTCGGTTGTGTTCCCTAGGACGTCTACACACGTCCTACGAACACGTCGGTTGTGTTCCCTAGGACGTCTACACACGTCCTACGAACACGTCGGTTGTGTTCCCTAGGACGTCTACACACGTCCTACGAACACGTCTGTTGTGTCCTACGGACGGAAACGGTTAATATGTGTACGGTCACTTTTAAAGTGTCATTTTGTTTTCCCGGACAGCGCTGGTTGGCAGGTATCAATATGATGATTATTGGTTGTTCAGTTTGACACCAGTTTTAGAGTAATGTTCCCCTGAGTATTGTGTGTGTGTGTATATTCCTTAACGTATTGGCGTGCACGCACATGGTGATGGAGTATTGTGTGTGTGTGTGTGTGTGTGTGTATTCCTTAACGTATTGGCGTGCACGTACATGGTGATGGAGTATTGTGTGTGTGTGTGTGTGTGTGTGTGTATATTCCTTAACGTATTGGCGTGCACGTACATGGTGATGGAGTATTGTGTGTGTGTGTGTATATTCCTTAACGTATTGGCGTGCACGTACATGGTGATGGAGTATTGTGTGTGTGGGATGCAAGAGATGCTGGACAGCGTCCCAGAGAAGAGGTTTCCAGTGTTCCAAGCTCACGGGTAAGGAGAAAAAACCTCTCCCTCTCTCTCTCCCTCTCTCTCTCTGTCTCTCTCTCTGTCTCTCTCTCTCTCTCTCTCTCTCTGTCTCTCTGTCTCTCTGTCTCTCTCTCTGTCTCTCTGTCTCTCTCTCTCTCTCTCTCTCTGTCTCTCTGTCTCTCTCTCTCTCTCTCTCTCTCTCTATGTCTCTCTCTCTCTCTCTCTGTCTCTCTGTCTCTCTGTCTCTCTCTCTATGTCTCTCTGTCTCTATGTCTCTTTCTCTCTCTCTGTCTCTCTGTCTCTATGTCTCTCTGTCTCTCTCTCTCTCTCTGTCTCTCTGTCTCTCTGTCTCTCTCTCTCTCTCTGTCTCTCTGTCTCTCTGTCTCTCTCTCTCTCTCTGTCTCTCTGTCTCTCTCTCTCTCTCTCTCTCTCTGTCTCTCTGTCTCTCTCTCTGTCTCTCTGTCTCTCTGTCTCTCTCTCTGTCTCTCTGTCTCTCTGTCTCTCTGTCTCTCTCTCTGTCTCTCTGTCTCTCTGTCTCTCTCTCTCTCTCTCTCTCTCTGCTATTATTAGTGTCTCTCTATCTATCTCCAGCCCACTCTGCTCCTAAACCAGAGCCTAAGTTTAGACCCAGGAGGAGTGACTGCAGACGGCAGTCTGGGGTCTGGGGGGACAGTTAGCTGTTAGGGTCTGGGGTCTGGGGGGACAGTTAGCTGTTAGGGTCTGGGGTCTGGGGGGACAGTTAGCTGTTAGAGTCTGGGGTCTGGGGGGGACAGTTAGCTGTTAGGGTCTGGGGTCTGGGGGGGACAGTTAGCTGTTAGAGTCTGGGGTCTGGGGGGACAGTTAGCTGTTAGAGTCTGGGGTTCTGACCATAGATATATATCAGAAAGCTAGATGGCTCACCCGCGCTCTGGCCAATGGAGAGTGACGTTGCTACGTGGCGGCCATCTTACTTCGGGGCAGCATAACATTGTGTCTATGTGGCATGTACTTTTTAAATAACCACAACTTTTCAATTTTCAACCGATTTTCAAACGGTTTGGTTTGTTATAAACGTCAGAGACGTCCACATACTTATATGCTTTTAAACAACGTTCATATAAAAAACAAAATTAAGCAGATAAGCGTCCTGAATTATAGCCACGTTTGCCACCCGTTTGTAATAAACCAACCCGTTTGTAAATCCGTCAAGATTTGAGCGAGATATGAGTGTTTTTGTTTGAGCTGCCATAGAACATACTGTACTGTAGCCCCGAGGCAAGATGGCCGCCGGGTGAACGACGTCAGAGACTCAGCCTTGAGCCATCTAGCCTTTCTACATGTCTATGGCCTGGTAGAGTACATAGAACTACACATCCCACAATGCACTGGGCCATCTAGCCTTTCTACATGTCTATGGGCTGGTTAGAGTACATAGAACTACACATCCCACAATGCACTGGGCCATCTAGCCTTTATATATGTCTATGGGCTGGTAGAGTACATAGAACTACACATCCCACAATGCACTGGGCCATCTAGCCTTTATATAATGTCTATGGGCTGGTTAGAGTACATAGAACTACACATCCCACAATGCACTGGGGCCATCTAGCCTTTATATATGTCTATGGGCTGGTTAGAGTACATAGAACTACACATCCCACAGTGCACTGGGCCATATAACCTTTATATATGTCTATGGTTCTGACTGCCCCCCCCCCTCTCTCCATACATTCCTGATGTGTTGATCAGACAGACACAGTGACCAGCTGTAATGCAGATGTGTTGATCAGACAGACACAGTGACCAGCTGTAATGCAGATGTGTTGATCAGACAGAGACACAGTGACCAGCTGTAATGCAGATGTGTTGATCAGACAGAGACACAGTGACCAGCTGTAATGCAGATGTGTTGATCAGACAGACACAGTGACCAGCTGTAATGCAGATGTGTTGATCAGACAGAGACACAGTGACCAGCTGTAATGCAGATGTGTTGATCAGACAGACACAGTGACCAGCTGTAATGCAGATGTGTTGATCAGACAGACACAGTGACCAGCTGTAATGCAGATGTTTAACAACTCTTCTTGAGAGTGTAAAATGAAACAGGTTCATTTGGTTCTCATTTCACACTCAAGATCTATGAGGGTCCATTTGGTTACCAACTCTCCATCATTTAGCTGAATGGGGACCACCTGGAACCCCCTCCAGGACCCCTGTGGGTCCCTGGACCACATGGGGACCACCTGGAACCCCCTCCAGGACCCCTGTGGGTCCCCAGACCACATGGGGACCACCTGGAACCCCTTCCAGGACCCCTGTGGGTCCCCGGACCACTGGGGACCACCTAGAACCCCCTCAAGGACCCCAGGTGGTCCCCGGACCACTGGGGACCACCTGGAACCCCCTCCAGGACTCCTGTGGGTCCCCGGACCACATGGGGACCACCTGGAACCTCCTCCAGGACCCCTGTGGGTCCCCGGACCACATGGGGACCACCTGGAACCCCCTCCAGGACCCCTGTGGGTCCCCGGACCACTGGGGACCACCTAGAACCCCCTCAAGGACCCCAGGTGGTCCCCGGACCACTGGGGACCACCTGGAACCCCCTCAAGGACCACTGGTTGAAAACCACTGGTTTAATGCAATTGATTAAACAAAATGCAATTATTTAAGCGTTCTCCTTGTGTCCTCGTGTCCTTGTTTCCTTGTGTCCTCGTGTCCTTGTTTCCTTGTGTCCTCACGTCCTTGTTTCCTCGTGTCCTTGTTTCCTTGTGTCCTCACGTCCTCGTGTCCTTGTTTCCTCGTGTCCTCACGTCCTCGTGTCCTTGTTTCCTCGTGTCCTCACGTCCTCGTGTCCTTGTTTCCTCACGTCCTCGTGTCCTTGTTTCCTTGTGTCCTCACGTCCTCGTGTCCTTGTTTCCTCGTGTCCTTGTTTCCTTGTGTCCTCACGTCCTCGTGTCCTTGTTTCCTTGTGTCCTCACGTCCTCGTTTCCTTGTGTCCGCACGTCCTCGTGTCCTTGTTTCCTTGTGTCCTCACGTCCTCGTGTCCTTGTTTCCTCGTGTCCTTGTTTCCTTGTGTCCTCACGTCCTCGTGTCCTTGTTTCCTTGTCCTCACGTCCTCGTGTCCTTGTTTCCTCTTGTCCTTGTTTCCTCGTGTCCTCACGTCCTCGTGTCCTTGTTTCCTTGTGTCCTCACGTCCTCGTGTCCTTGTTTCCTTGTGTCCTCACGTCCTCGTGTCCTTGTTTCCTCACCCAGGTACTTTTGCCAACTGTTGGACGGCCTTGAATATTTGCACAGCCAGGGAATCGTTCACAAAGACATCAAACCTGGCAACCTGCTGCTCACCACCGACGGAGGACTGAAGATCTCAGACCTGGGCGTGGCCGAGGTGAGGGGACGTGGCCTGGGGCTGTGGCGGAGGTGAGGGGGCGTGTCATGGGGGCGTGGTCAAGGTGAGGGGGCGTGGCCGAGGTGAGTTTACCTGACCTGAGGGTGTGGCCAGGGGCGTGGTCGGGGGCGTGGTCAATGTGAGAGGGCGTGGTCGAGGTGAGTACCTGACCTGGGGGCGTGGTCAATGTGAGGGGGCGTGGTCGAGGTGAGGGGCCGTGGCCAATGTGAGGGGGCGTGACCAATGTGAGTCACCTGACCTGGGGGTGTGGCAGTGGGCGTGGCCGAGGTGAGTTTAACCCGTTTAGGACGGGAGAACCCGTTTAGGTGTTTTATAAGCGTTATGTTATACTTTCTCGTAGCTTGTAGATCTGCTATTTTAGAAAAATGTGGCGCAAATCTTTGAATATATATTCTTTCAGAGCGAACGTTTTTAACTCAAATATTTGCTTCTGGGGGGGGGGGGGATTTAGATTTAGAAGCCATGTTGTAGAATCGTCTACAGGTCTAAATGGGTTCACTCACTTCCTCCCTCCCCCCCCCCCCCTCTCCCTCCCCCCCCTCTCCCCCAGGCTCTCCACCCCTTCGCCGATGACGACACATGTCGTACCAGTCAAGGCTCTCCGGCCTTCCAGCCTCCAGAGATCGCCAACGGCCTGGACACCTTCTCAGGGTTCAAGGTGGACATCTGGTCAGCCGGGGTCACACTGTGAGCACCGATTGGTTGATTTACTGATTGATTGATTGGTTGAATGATTGAATGATTGCAGTGTTGATTTCGTCGACTAAAACTAAGACGAAAATTGTTCGTCGACTACTTTTTTTTTCACTGACGAAAACCACATGGAAACTAAATGCAAACTAAGCTACGACGACTAAAACTAAGACTAAACTAAGCTATGACTAAAACTAAGACTAAACTGAGCTATGACGACTAAAACTAAGACTAAATATATTGACAATTTCGTCCAAAAAAAAAACTAGACTAAAATGTTAGGAAGGGACTAGTGGACAAGAGATCCACTAGGAAGGGACTAGTGGACAAGAGATCCACTAGGAAGGGACTAGTGGACAAGAGATCCACTAGGAAGGGACTAGAGGACAAGAGATCCACAAGGAAGGGACTAGTGGACAAGAGATCCACTAGGAAGGGACTAGTGGACAAGAGATCTACTAGGAAGGGACTAGTGGACAAGAGATCCACTAGGAAGGGACTAGTGGACAAGAGATCCACTAGGAAGGGTCTAGTGGACAAGAGATCCACTAGGAAGGGACTAGTGGACAAGAGATCCACTAGGAAGGGACTAGAGGACAAGAGATCCACTAGGACGGGACTAGTGGACAAGAGATCCACTAGGAAGGGACTAGTGGACAAGAGATCCACTAGGAAGGGACTAGTGGACAAGAGATCCACTATAAGTCATTTTACACTCGGATAGATTAGAAGCTCACAACGCGTGTTGTGAGCTTGTAGATCGGCTATTTTCAGCAAGTGTAAAATCAGTCATTACGACGACATCAAGGCATCAAGGGGCCAGTTCAGTCTCTATTATATATATACTCTATGGACGGCATG
>NC_136806.1:2653224-2666223 GCF_951216825.1 Electrona antarctica
CCAGAGATTAATTTTTGATTTCTGAAAAAACATCTTGAAAAATCGTACATTGTGATTCTAAAAAATGCGTTCCTATAGACCCTTCATTAACCCTCTCCTCTCCAGCTGTGTTCCCATAGACCGTTCATTAACCCTCTCCTCTCCAGCTGTGTTCCCATAGACCGTTCATTAACCCTCTCCTCTCCAGCTGCGTTAGACCCTTCATTAACCCTCTCCTCTCCAGCTGTGTTCCCATAGACCGTTCATTAACCCTCTCCTCTCCAGCTGCGTTAGACCCTTCATTAACCCTCTCCTCTCCAGCTGTGTTCCCATAGACCGTTCATTAACCCTCTCCTCTCCAGCTGTGTTAGACCCTTCATTAACCCTCTCCTCTCCAGCTGTGTTCCCATAGACCCTTCATTAACCCTCTCCTCTCCAGCTGTGTTCCCATAGACCGTTCATTAACCCTCTCCTCTCCAGCTGTGTTCCTATAGACCCTTCATTAACCCTCTCCTCTCCAGCTGTGTTCCCATAGACCGTTCATTAACCCTCTCCTCTCCAGCTGTGTTCCCATAGACCCTTCATTAACCCTCTCCTCTCCAGCTGTGTTCCCATAGACCGTTCATTAACCCTCTCCTCTCCAGCTGTGTTAGACCCTTCATTAACCCTCTCCTCTCCAGCTGTGTTCCCATAGACCCTTCATTAACCCTCTCCTCTCCAGCTGTGTTCCTATAGACCCTTCATTAACCCTCTCCTCTCCAGCTGTGTTCCCATAGACCGTTCATTAACCCTCTCCTCTCCAGCTGTGTTCCTATAGACCCTTCATTAACCCTCTCCTCTCCAGCTGTGTTCCCATAGACCCTTCATTAACCCTCTCCTCTCCAGCTGTGTTCCCATAGACCCTTCATTAACCCTCTCCTCTCCAGCTGTGTTCCCATAGACCCTTCATTAACCCTCTCCTCTCCAGCTGTGTTCCTATAGACCCTTCATTAACCCTCTCCTCTCCAGCTGTGTTCCCATAGACCCTTCATTAACCCTCTCCTCTCCAGCTGTGTTCCCATAGACCCTTCATTAACCCTCTCCTCTCCAGCTGTGTTCCTATAGACCCTTCATTAACCCTCTCCTCTCCAGCTGTGTTCCTATAGACCGTTCATTAACCCTCTCCTCTCCAGCTGTGTTCCCATAGACCGTTCATTAACCCTCTCCTCTCCAGCTGTGTTCCCATAGACCGTTCATTAACCCTCTCCTCTCCAGCTGTGTTCCCATAGACCGTTCATTAACCCTCTCCTCTCCAGCTGTGTTCCCATAGACCCTTCATTAACCCTCTCCTCTCCAGCTGTGTTAGACCCTTCATTAACCCTCTCCTCTCCAGCTGTGTTCCCATAGACCGTTCATTAACCCTCTCCTCTCCAGCTGTGTTCCCATAGACCGTTCATTAACCCTCTCCTCTCCAGCTGTGTTCCCATAGACCCTTCATTAACCCTCTCCTCTCCAGCTGTGTTCCCATAGACCCTTCATTAACCCTCTCCTCTCCAGCTGTGTTCCCATAGACCGTTCATTAACCCTCTCCTCTCCAGCTGCGTTCCCATAGACCCTTCATTAACCCTCTCCTCTCCAGCTGCGTTCCCATAGACCCTTCATTAACCCTCTCCTCTCCAGCTGTGTTAGACCCTTCATTAACCCTCTCCTCTCCAGCTGTGTTCCCATAGACCGTTCATTAACCCTCTCCTCTCCAGCTGTGTTCCTATAGACCCTTCATTAACCCTCTCCTCTCCAGCTGTGTTCCCATAGACCCTTCATTAACCCTCTCCTCTCCAGCTGTGTTCCCATAGACCCTTCATTAACCCTCTCCTCTCCAGCTGTGTTCCCATAGACCGTTCATTAACCCTCTCCTCTCCAGCTGTGTTCCCATAGACCGTTCATTAACCCTCTCCTCTCCAGCTGTGTTCCCATAGACCCTTCATTAACCCTCTCCTCTCCAGCTGTGTTCCCATAGACCGTTCATTAACCCTCTCCTCTCCAGCTGTGTTCCCATAGACCGTTCATTAACCCTCTCCTCTCCAGCTGCGTTAGACCCTTCATTAACCCTCTCCTCTCCAGCTGTGTTCCCATAGACCGTTCATTAACCCTCTCCTCTCCAGCTGTGTTCCCATAGACCCTTCATTAACCCTCTCCTCTCCAGCTGTGTTCCCATAGACCCTTCATTAACCCTCTCCTCTCCAGCTGTGTTCCTATAGACCCTTCATTAACCCTCTCCTCTCCAGCTGTGTTCCCATAGACCGTTCATTAACCCTCTCCTCTCCAGCTGTGTTAGACCGTTCATTAACCCTCTCCTCTCCAGCTGCGTTCCCATAGACCCTTCATTAACCCTCTCCTCTCCAGCTGTGTTAGACCCTTCATTAACCCTCTCCTCTCCAGCTGTGTTCCCATAGACCGTTCATTAACCCTCTCCTCTCCAGCTGTGTTCCCATAGACCCTTCATTAACCCTCTCCTCTCCAGCTGTGTTCCCATAGACCCTTCATTAACCCTCTCCTCTCCAGCTGTGTTCCCATAGACGGTTCATTAACCCTCTCCTCTCCAGCTGTGTTCCCATAGACCGTTCATTAACCCTCTCCTCTCCAGCTGTGTTCCCATAGACCGTTCATTAACCCTCTCCTCTCCAGCTGTGTTCCCATAGACCGTTCATTAACCCTCTCCTCTCCAGCTGCGTTAGACCCTTCATTAACCCTCTCCTCTCCAGCTGTGTTAGACCGTTCATTAACCCTCTCCTCTCCAGCTGCGTTCCCATAGACCCTTCATTAACCCTCTCCTCTCCAGCTGTGTTAGACCCTTCATTAACCCTCTCCTCTCCAGCTGTGTTCCCATAGACCGTTCATTAACCCTCTCCTCTCCAGCTGTGTTCCCATAGACCCTTCATTAACCCTCTCCTCTCCAGCTGTGTTCCCATAGACCCTTCATTAACCCTCTCCTCTCCAGCTGTGTTCCCATAGACGGTTCATTAACCCTCTCCTCTCCAGCTGTGTTCCCATAGACCGTTCATTAACCCTCTCCTCTCCAGCTGTGTTCCCATAGACCCTTCATTAACCCTCTCCTCTCCAGCTGTGTTCCCATAGACCGTTCATTAACCCTCTCCTCTCCAGCTGTGTTCCCATAGACCCTTCATTAACCCTCTCCTCTCCAGCTGTGTTAGACCCTTCATTAACCCTCTCCTCTCCAGCTGTGTTAGACCCTTCATTAACCCTCTCCTCTCCAGCTGTGTTCCTATAGACCGTTCATTAACCCTCTCCTCTCCAGCTGTGTTCCCATAGACCCTTCATTAACCCTCTCCTCTCCAGCTGTGTTCCTATAGACCCTTCATTAACCCTCTCCTCTCCAGCTGTGTTCCCATAGACCCTTCATTAACCCTCTCCTCTCCAGCTGTGTTAGACCCTTCATTAACCCTCTCCTCTCCAGCTGTGTTAGACCCTTCATTAACCCTCTCCTCTCCAGCTGTGTTCCCATAGACCCTTCATTAACCCTCTCCTCTCCAGCTGTGTTCCCATAGACCCTTCATTAACCCTCTCCTCTCCAGCTGTGTTAGACCCTTCATTAACCCTCTCCTCTCCAGCTGTGTTCCCATAGACCCTTCATTAACCCTCTCCTCTCCAGCTGTGTTCCCATAGACCCTTCATTAACCCTCTCCTCTCCAGCTGTGTTCCCATAGACCCTTCATTAACCCTCTCCTCTCCAGCTGTGTTCCCATAGACCGTTCATTAACCCTCTCCTCTCCAGCTGTGTTCCCATAGACCGTTCATTAACCCTCTCCTCTCTAGCTGTGTTCCCATAGACCCTTCATTAACCCTCTCCTCTCCAGCTGTGTTAGACCCTTCATTAACCCTCTCCTCTCCAGCTGCGTTCCCATAGACCGTTCATTAACCCTCTCCTCTCCAGCTGTGTTCCCATAGACCCTTCATTAACCCTCTCCTCTCCAGCTGTGTTCCCATAGACCGTTCATTAACCCTCTCCTCTCCAGCTGTGTTCCCATAGACCGTTCATTAACCCTCTCCTCTCCAGCTGTGTTCCCATAGACCGTTCATTAACCCTCTCCTCTCCAGCTGCGTTAGACCCTTCATTAACCCTCTCCTCTCCAGCTGTGTTCCCATAGACCGTTCATTAACCCTCTCCTCTCCAGCTGTGTTAGACCGTTCATTAACCCTCTCCTCTCCAGCTGTGTTCCCATAGACCGTTCATTAACCCTCTCCTCTCCAGCTGTGTTCCCATAGACCGTTCATTAACCCTCTCCTCTCCAGCTGTGTTCCCATAGACCCTTCATTAACCCTCTCCTCTCCAGCTGCGTTAGACCGTTCATTAACCCTCTCCTCTCCAGCTGCGTTAGACCGTTCATTAACCCTCTCCTCTCCAGCTGTGTTCCCATAGACCGTTCATTAACCCTCTCCTCTCCAGCTGTGTTCCCATAGACCGTTCATTAACCCTCTCCTCTCCAGCTGTGTTCCCATAGACCGTTCATTAACCCTCTCCTCTCCAGCTGTGTTCCCATAGACCCTTCATTAACCCTCTCCTCTCCAGCTGTGTTCCCATAGACCGTTCATTAACCCTCTCCTCTCCAGCTGTGTTCCCATAGACCGTTCATTAACCCTCTCCTCTCCAGCTGCGTTAGACCCTTCATTAACCCTCTCCTCTCCAGCTGTGTTCCCATAGACCGTTCATTAACCCTCTCCTCTCCAGCTGTGTTCCTATAGACCCTTCATTAACCCTCTCCTCTCCAGCTGTGTTCCCATAGACCGTTCATTAACCCTCTCCTCTCCAGCTGTGTTCCCATAGACCCTTCATTAACCCTCTCCTCTCCAGCTGTGTTCCTATAGACCCTTCATTAACCCTCTCCTCTCCAGCTGTGTTCCCATAGACCCTTCATTAACCCTCTCCTCTCCAGCTGTGTTCCCATAGACCGTTCATTAACCCTCTCCTCTCCAGCTGTGTTCCCATAGACCGTTCATTAACCCTCTCCTCTCCAGCTGTGTTCCCATAGACCGTTCATTAACCCTCTCCTCTCCAGCTGTGTTCCCATAGACCGTTCATTAACCCTCTCCTCTCCAGCTGTGTTAGACCGTTCATTAACCCTCTCCTCTCCAGCTGTGTTCCCATAGACCGTTCATTAACCCTCTCCTCTCCAGCTGTGTTCCCATAGACCGTTCATTAACCCTCTCCTCTCCAGCTGTGTTCCCATAGACCGTTCATTAACCCTCTCCTCTCCAGCTGTGTTCCCATAGACCGTTCATTAACCCTCTCCTCTCCAGCTGTGTTCCCATAGACCCTTCATTAACCCTCTCCTCTCCAGCTGCGTTAGACCCTTCATTAACCCTCTCCTCTCCAGCTGTGTTCCCATAGACCCTTCATTAACCCTCTCCTCTCCAGCTGCGTTAGACCGTTCATTAACCCTCTCCTCTCCAGCTGCGTTAGACCGTTCATTAACCCTCTCCTCTCCAGCTGTGTTCCCATAGACCGTTCATTAACCCTCTCCTCTCCAGCTGTGTTCCCATAGACCGTTCATTAACCCTCTCCTCTCCAGCTGTGTTCCCATAGACCCTTCATTAACCCTCTCCTCTCCAGCTGTGTTCCCATAGACCGTTCATTAACCCTCTCCTCTCCAGCTGTGTTCCCATAGACCGTTCATTAACCCTCTCCTCTCCAGCTGCGTTAGACCCTTCATTAACCCTCTCCTCTCCAGCTGTGTTCCCATAGACCGTTCATTAACCCTCTCCTCTCCAGCTGTGTTCCTATAGACCCTTCATTAACCCTCTCCTCTCCAGCTGTGTTCCCATAGACCGTTCATTAACCCTCTCCTCTCCAGCTGTGTTCCCATAGACCCTTCATTAACCCTCTCCTCTCCAGCTGTGTTAGACCCTTCATTAACCCTCTCCTCTCCAGCTGTGTTCCCATAGACCGTTCATTAACCCTCTCCTCTCCAGCTGTGTTCCCATAGACCCTTCATTAACCCTCTCCTCTCCAGCTGTGTTCCCATAGACCGTTCATTAACCCTCTCCTCTCCAGCTGTGTTCCTATAGACCCTTCATTAACCCTCTCCTCTCCAGCTGTGTTCCCATAGACCGTTCATTAACCCTCTCCTCTCCAGCTGTGTTCCCATAGACCCTTCATTAACCCTCTCCTCTCCAGCTGTGTTAGACCCTTCATTAACCCTCTCCTCTCCAGCTGTGTTCCCATAGACCGTTCATTAACCCTCTCCTCTCCAGCTGTGTTCCCATAGACCGTTCATTAACCCTCTCCTCTCCAGCTGTGTTCCCATAGACCGTTCATTAACCCTCTCCTCTCCAGCTGTGTTCCCATAGACCGTTCATTAACCCTCTCCTCTCCAGCTGTGTTCCCATAGACCCTTCATTAACCCTCTCCTCTCCAGCTGTGTTCCTATAGACCGTTCATTAACCCTCTCCTCTCCAGCTGTGTTCCCATAGACCGTTCATTAACCCTCTCCTCTCCAGCTGTGTTCCCATAGACCGTTCATTAACCCTCTCCTCTCCAGCTGTGTTAGACCGTTCATTAACCCTCTCCTCTCCAGCTGTGTTCCCATAGACCCTTCATTAACCCTCTCCTCTCCAGCTGTGTTCCCATAGACCGTTCATTAACCCTCTCCTCTCCAGCTGTGTTCCCATAGACCGTTCATTAACCCTCTCCTCTCCAGCTGTGTTCCCATAGACCGTTCATTAACCCTCTCCTCTCCAGCTGTGTTAGACCCTTCATTAACCCTCTCCTCTCCAGCTGTGTTCCCATAGACCGTTCATTAACCCTCTCCTCTCCAGCTGTGTTCCCATAGACCCTTCATTAACCCTCTCCTCTCCAGCTGTGTTCCCATAGACCGTTCATTAACCCTCTCCTCTCCAGCTGTGTTCCCATAGACCGTTCATTAACCCTCTCCTCTCCAGCTGTGTTCCCATAGACCCTTCATTAACCCTCTCCTTTCCAGCTGTGTTCCCATAGACCGTTCATTAACCCTCTCCTCTCCAGCTGTGTTAGACCGTTCATTAACCCTCTCCTCTCCAGCTGTGTTAGACCCTTCATTAACCCTCTCCTCTCCAGCTGCGTTAGACCGTTCATTAACCCTCTCCTCTCCAGCTGTGTTAGACCGTTCATTAACCCTCTCCTCTCCAGCTGTGTTCCTATAGACCGTTCATTAACCCTCTCCTCTCCAGCTGTGTTCCTATAGACCGTTCATTAACCCTCTCCTCTCCAGCTGTGTTCCCATAGACCGTTCATTAACCCTCTCCTCTCCAGCTGTGTTAGACCCTTCATTAACCCTCTCCTCTCCAGCTGTGTTCCTATAGACCGTTCATTAACCCTCTCCTCTCCAGCTGTGTTCCCATAGACCGTTCATTAACCCTCTCCTCTCCAGCTGTGTTCCCATAGACCCTTCATTAACCCTCTCCTCTCCAGCTGTGTTAGACCCTTCATTAACCCTCTCCTCTCCAGCTGTGTTAGACCCTTCATTAACCCTCTCCTCTCCAGCTGTGTTCCCATAGACCGTTCATTAACCCTCTCCTCTCCAGCTGTGTTCCTATAGACCGTTCATTAACCCTCTCCTCTCCAGCTGTGTTCCCATAGACCGTTCATTAACCCTCTCCTCTCCAGCTGTGTTCCTATAGACCGTTCATTAACCCTCTCCTCTCCAGCTGCGTTCCCATAGACCGTTCATTAACCCTCTCCTCTCCAGCTGTGTTAGACCGTTCATTAACCCTCTCCTCTCCAGCTGTGTTAGACCCTTCATTAACCCTCTCCTCTCCAGCTGTGTTCCCATAGACCCTTCATTAACCCTCTCCTCTCCAGCTGTGTTCCCATAGACCCTTCATTAACCCTCTCCTCTCCAGCTGTGTTCCCATAGACCCTTCATTAACCCTCTCCTCTCCAGCCGTGTTCCCATAGACCCTTCATTAACCCTCTCCTCTCCAGCTGTGTTAGACCCTTCATTAACCCTCTCCTCTCCAGCTGTGTTAGACCGTTCATTAACCCTCTCCTCTCCAGCTGTGTTCCTATAGACCCTTCATTAACCCTCTCCTCTCCAGCTGTGTTCCCATAGACCGTTCATTAACCCTCTCCTCTCCAGCTGTGTTCCCATAGACCCTTCATTAACCCTCTCCTCTCCAGCTGTGTTCCTATAGACCGTTCATTAACCCTCTCCTCTCCAGCTGTGTTCCTATAGACCGTTCATTAACCCTCTCCTCTCCAGCTGTGTTCCTATAGACCGTTCATTAACCCTCTCCTCTCCAGCTGCGTTCCCATAGACCGTTCATTAACCCTCTCCTCTCCAGCTGTGTTCCCATAGACCGTTCATTAACCCTCTCCTCTCCAGCTGTGTTCCCATAGACCCTTCATTAACCCTCTCCTCTCCAGCTGTGTTCCCATAGACCGTTCATTAACCCTCTCCTCTCCAGCTGTGTTCCCATAGACCCTTCATTAACCCTCTCCTCTCCAGCTGTGTTCCCATAGACCGTTCATTAACCCTCTCCTCTCCAGCTGTGTTCCCATAGACCCTTCATTAACCCTCTCCTCTCCAGCTGCGTTAGACCCTTCATTAACCCTCTCCTCTCCAGCTGTGTTCCCATAGACCCTTCATTAACCCTCTCCTCTCCAGCTGCGTTAGACCGTTCATTAACCCTCTCCTCTCCAGCTGCGTTAGACCGTTCATTAACCCTCTCCTCTCCAGCTGTGTTCCCATAGACCGTTCATTAACCCTCTCCTCTCCAGCTGTGTTCCCATAGACCGTTCATTAACCCTCTCCTCTCCAGCTGTGTTCCCATAGACCGTTCATTAACCCTCTCCTCTCCAGCTGTGTTCCCATAGACCCTTCATTAACCCTCTCCTCTCCAGCTGTGTTCCCATAGACCGTTCATTAACCCTCTCCTCTCCAGCTGTGTTCCCATAGACCGTTCATTAACCCTCTCCTCTCCAGCTGCGTTAGACCCTTCATTAACCCTCTCCTCTCCAGCTGTGTTCCCATAGACCGTTCATTAACCCTCTCCTCTCCAGCTGTGTTCCCATAGACCCTTCATTAACCCTCTCCTCTCCAGCTGTGTTCCCATAGACCGTTCATTAACCCTCTCCTCTCCAGCTGTGTTCCCATAGACCCTTCATTAACCCTCTCCTCTCCAGCTGTGTTAGACCCTTCATTAACCCTCTCCTCTCCAGCTGTGTTCCCATAGACCGTTCATTAACCCTCTCCTCTCCAGCTGTGTTCCCATAGACCCTTCATTAACCCTCTCCTCTCCAGCTGTGTTCCCATAGACCGTTCATTAACCCTCTCCTCTCCAGCTGTGTTCCTATAGACCCTTCATTAACCCTCTCCTCTCCAGCTGTGTTCCCATAGACCGTTCATTAACCCTCTCCTCTCCAGCTGTGTTCCCATAGACCCTTCATTAACCCTCTCCTCTCCAGCTGTGTTAGACCCTTCATTAACCCTCTCCTCTCCAGCTGTGTTCCCATAGACCGTTCATTAACCCTCTCCTCTCCAGCTGTGTTCCCATAGACCGTTCATTAACCCTCTCCTCTCCAGCTGTGTTCCCATAGACCGTTCATTAACCCTCTCCTCTCCAGCTGTGTTCCCATAGACCGTTCATTAACCCTCTCCTCTCCAGCTGTGTTCCCATAGACCCTTCATTAACCCTCTCCTCTCCAGCTGTGTTCCTATAGACCGTTCATTAACCCTCTCCTCTCCAGCTGTGTTCCCATAGACCGTTCATTAACCCTCTCCTCTCCAGCTGTGTTCCCATAGACCGTTCATTAACCCTCTCCTCTCCAGCTGTGTTAGACCGTTCATTAACCCTCTCCTCTCCAGCTGTGTTAGACCCTTCATTAACCCTCTCCTCTCCAGCTGCGTTAGACCGTTCATTAACCCTCTCCTCTCCAGCTGTGTTAGACCCTTCATTAACCCTCTCCTCTCCAGCTGCGTTAGACCGTTCATTAACCCTCTCCTCTCCAGCTGTGTTCCTATAGACCGTTCATTAACCCTCTCCTCTCCAGCTGTGTTCCTATAGACCGTTCATTAACCCTCTCCTCTCCAGCTGTGTTCCTATAGACCGTTCATTAACCCTCTCCTCTCCAGCTGTGTTCCCATAGACCGTTCATTAACCCTCTCCTCTCCAGCTGTGTTAGACCCTTCATTAACCCTCTCCTCTCCAGCTGTGTTCCTATAGACCGTTCATTAACCCTCTCCTCTCCAGCTGTGTTCCCATAGACCGTTCATTAACCCTCTCCTCTCCAGCTGTGTTCCCATAGACCCTTCATTAACCCTCTCCTCTCCAGCTGTGTTCCTATAGACCCTTCATTAACCCTCTCCTCTCCAGCTGTGTTCCCATAGACCGTTCATTAACCCTCTCCTCTCCAGCTGTGTTCCCATAGACCGTTCATTAACCCTCTCCTCTCCAGCTGTGTTCCTATAGACCCTTCATTAACCCTCTCCTCTCCAGCTGTGTTAGACCCTTCATTAACCCTCTCCTCTCCAGCTGTGTTAGACCCTTCATTAACCCTCTCCTCTCCAGCTGTGTTCCCATAGACCGTTCATTAACCCTCTCCTCTCCAGCTGTGTTCCTATAGACCGTTCATTAACCCTCTCCTCTCCAGCTGTGTTCCCATAGACCGTTCATTAACCCTCTCCTCTCCAGCTGTGTTCCTATAGACCGTTCATTAACCCTCTCCTCTCCAGCTGCGTTCCCATAGACCGTTCATTAACCCTCTCCTCTCCAGCTGTGTTAGACCGTTCATTAACCCTCTCCTCTCCAGCTGTGTTAGACCCTTCATTAACCCTCTCCTCTCCAGCTGTGTTCCCATAGACCCTTCATTAACCCTCTCCTCTCCAGCTGTGTTCCCATAGACCCTTCATTAACCCTCTCCTCTCCAGCTGTGTTCCCATAGACCCTTCATTAACCCTCTCCTCTCCAGCCGTGTTCCCATAGACCGTTCATTAACCCTCTCCTCTCCAGCTGTGTTCCCATAGACCCTTCATTAACCCTCTCCTCTCCAGCTGTGTTAGACCCTTCATTAACCCTCTCCTCTCCAGCTGTGTTAGACCGTTCATTAACCCTCTCCTCTCCAGCTGTGTTAGACCGTTCATTAACCCTCTCCTCTCCAGCTGTGTTCCTATAGACCCTTCATTAACCCTCTCCTCTCCAGCTGTGTTCCCATAGACCGTTCATTAACCCTCTCCTCTCCAGCTGTGTTCCCATAGACCCTTCATTAACCCTCTCCTCTCCAGCTGTGTTCCTATAGACCGTTCATTAACCCTCTCCTCTCCAGCTGTGTTCCTATAGACCGTTCATTAACCCTCTCCTCTCCAGCTGTGTTCCTATAGACCGTTCATTAACCCTCTCCTCTCCAGCTGCGTTCCCATAGACCGTTCATTAACCCTCTCCTCTCCAGCTGTGTTCCCATAGACCCTTCATTAACCCTCTCCTCTCCAGCTGTGTTCCCATAGACCGTTCATTAACCCTCTCCTCTCCAGCTGTGTTCCCATAGACCCTTCATTAACCCTCTCCTCTCCAGCTGTGTTCCCATAGACCGTTCATTAACCCTCTCCTCTCCAGCTGTGTTCCCATAGACCGTTCATTAACCCTCTCCTCTCCAGCTGTGTTAGACCGTTCATTAACCCTCTCCTCTCCAGCTGTGTTCCCATAGACCGTTCATTAACCCTCTCCTCTCCAGCTGTGTTCCCATAGACCCTTCATTAACCCTCTCCTCTCCAGCTGTGTTCCCATAGACCGTTCATTAACCCTCTCCTCTCCAGCTGTGTTCCCATAGACCGTTCATTAACCCTCTCCTCTCCAGCTGCGTTAGACCGTTCATTAACCCTCTCCTCTCCAGCTGTGTTCCCATAGACCCTTCATTAACCCTCTCCTCTCCAGCTGTGTTCCCATAGACCGTTCATTAACCCTCTCCTCTCCAGCTGTGTTCCCATAGACCGTTCATTAACCCTCTCCTCTCCAGCTGCGTTAGACCCTTCATTAACCCTCTCCTCTCCAGCTGTGTTCCCATAGACCCTTCATTAACCCTCTCCTCTCCAGCTGTGTTAGACCGTTCATTAACCCTCTCCTCTCCAGCTGTGTTCCCATAGACCGTTCATTAACCCTCTCCTCTCCAGCTGTGTTCCCATAGACCCTTCATTAACCCTCTCCTCTCCAGCTGTGTTCCCATAGACCCTTCATTAACCCTCTCCTCTCCAGCTGTGTTCCCATAGACCGTTCATTAACCCTCTCCTCTCCAGCTGTGTTCCCATAGACCCTTCATTAACCCTCTCCTCTCCAGCTGTGTTCCCATAGACCGTTCATTAACCCTCTCCTCTCCAGCTGTGTTCCCATAGACCGTTCATTAACCCTCTCCTCTCCAGCTGTGTTCCCATAGACCGTTCATTAACCCTCTCCTCTCCAGCTGTGTTCCCATAGACCGTTCATTAACCCTCTCCTCTCCAGCTGTGTTCCCATAGACCCTTCATTAACCCTCTCCTCTCCAGCTGTGTTAGACCCTTCATTAACCCTCTCCTCTCCAGCTGTGTTCCCATAGACCCTTCATTAACCCTCTCCTCTCCAGCTGTGTTCCCATAGACCGTTCATTAACCCTCTCCTCTCCAGCTGTGTTAGACCCTTCATTAACCCTCTCCTCTCCAGCTGTGTTCCCATAGACCGTTCATTAACCCTCTCCTCTCCAGCTGTGTTCCCATAGACCCTTCATTAACCCTCTCCTCTCCAGCTGTGTTCCCATAGACCGTTCATTAACCCTCTCCTCTCCAGCTGTGTTCCCATAGACCGTTCATTAACCCTCTCCTCTCCAGCTGTGTTCCCATAGACCCTTCATTAACCCTCTCCTCTCCAGCTGCGTTCCCATAGACCGTTCATTAACCCTCTCCTCTCCAGCTGGGTGCGTAAGAAACACCCCCCCTCAGAGCCCCCCGTGCCCATCCCAGCCAGCGCAGACGGCACTGACCCCTGGAGGTCGATGACGGTACTGCCCTACCTGGAGGACCTGCA
>NC_136806.1:2666423-2718923 GCF_951216825.1 Electrona antarctica
GATCAATAAGTCCCAGGACTAGTTGGCAGAAGGGACTCTTTTGGGGTTTCATCTCCTGGGATTGCAGGGCCTGGAATCCCAGGCGGTTTTGGGGGCTTGATTTAAGGTGTAACCAAAATTTTAGTGTTCTTTTCCTAATGTTAATAATTAATGGGTAACGGCCTAATTCTCTCTCTGTCTCTCTCTCTCTGTCTCTCTCTCTCTCTGTCTCTCTCTCTCTCTGTCTCTGTCTCTGTCTCTCTCTCTCTCCCTCTCTCTCTCTCTCTGTCTCTCTCTCTCTCTCTCTCTCTCTCTCTCCCTCTCTCTCTCTCAGGTGCATATCCGTTCCCGTCCTGTGTGCTGTTCTGCCAAAATACAACCGTGCTGACATTACACCCCCCCCCCCCTCCCCATCCCCTCCTGGGACCCCCTGGGACCCCCCTGCATCCATCCTCTGGACGGGACCCCCTGTGACCCCCCGGGGGACCCCTGCATCCATCCTCTGGACGATGGGAGGAGAGGGACGGAGGGGCCGGGACGGGTGGAGGGTCTCTGGGTGTGGTTTTGGGTGGTGGAGAGAGAGAGAGAGAGAGAGAGAGAGAGATACACAGAGAGAGAGAGAGAGAGAGAGAACACAGAGAGAGACATACATACAGAGAGAGAGAGAGAGAGAGAGAGAGATACACAGAGAGAGAGAGAGAGAGAGAGAGACACAGAGAGAGACATACATACAGAGAGAGAGAGGAGAGAGACATACATAATTACATACAGAGAGCGAGAGAGAGAGAGACATACATAATTACAGACAGAGAGAGAGAGAGGTCTCTTCCTGCTCCAGTCTGAGGTCATAGCTAGGGATCCGATTCCGATCATTTAATTTTGAGTATCTGCCGGTACCGATTTTTCCCGATCCGATATTTATATTTTTACACGTTCATCCCAACATATCACAACAGTAACAATATCCCAAATCAGACGATATCCAGTCTGATGTCATGATATGGATATAATATTGATACTAGGGACTCCCGGTCCGATTCCGATCATTTGAAAATGACGTGATCGTATCGGGACACCCCTAGCGGTGTAGCGATATCCGCGGTGTGTAGCCATAGCCGCGGTGTAGCGATAGCCACGGTGTGTAGCGATAGCCACGGTGTGTAGCGATAGCCGCGGTGTAGCGATAGCCGCGGTGTAGCGATAGCCACGGTGTGTAGCGATAGCCGCGGTGTAGCGATAGCCGCGGTGTAGCGATAGCCGCGGTGTAGCGATAGCCGCGGTGTAGCGATAGCCGCGGTGTAGCGATAGCCGCGGTGTAGCGATAGCTGCGGTGTAGCGATAGCCGCGGTGTAGCGATAGCCGCGGTGTAGCGATAGCCGCGGTGTAGCGATAGCCGCGGTGTAGCAATAGCTGCGGTGTAGCGATAGCCGCGGTGTAGCGATAGCCGCGGTGTAGCGATAGCTGCGGTGTAGCGATAGCCGCGGTGTAGCGATAGCCGCGGTGTAGCGAGAGCCACGGTGTAGCGATAGCCACAGTGTGTAGCGATAACCGCGGTGTAGCGATAGCCGCGGTGTAGCGATAGCCGCGGTGTAGCGATAGCCGCGGTGTGTAGCGTTAGCCGCGGTGTGTAGCGATAACCGCGGTGTAGCGATAGCCGTGGTGTGTAGCGTTAGCCGCGGTGTAGACCACCTTCTACAAAACAAATTATAAACAAACAAATCATGACATTTTTCTGAAAACCCTCATGTTTCTGTATCAGTGGTTCTCAAACTATTTCATGTCAAGGACCTCCAGAATTATCTGTATTTGGCCGCCGACCCCCATCTGGAAATATGTTGTTCCAGGGAAAATCTCTTACGGGGGTCCCTGGCATTGTCTCTTCAAATGGGGCTAATTAGTGTCAATTTGGGGGTCCTTGACATGAAAATGTTTGGGACTTATGGCCTCAGAGTGGAGCATGTGTGTGTGATCCTAGACAGAGTGAGGTGGTGCTCTAGCACCCCCTAGTGTCCTATCTGTGCACGCCACTGTGTGTGAGCCTAGACAGAGTGAGGTGGTGCTCTAGCACCCCCTAGTGTCCTATCTGTGCACGCCACTGTGTGTGAGCCTAGACAGAGTGAGGTGGTGCTCTAGCACCCCCTAGTGTTCTATCTGTGCACGCCACTGTGTGTGAGCCTAGACAGAGTGAGGTGGTGCTCTAGCACCCCCTAGTGTTCTATCTGTGCACGCCACTGTGTGTGAGCCTAGACAGAGTGAGGTGGTGCTCTAGCACCCCCTAGGGTTCTATCTGTGCACGTCACTGTGTGTGAGCCTAGACAGAGTGAGGTGGTGCTCTAGCACCCCCTAGTGTTCTATATGTGCACGCCACTGTGTGTGAGCCTAGACAGAGTGAGGTGGTGCTCTAGCACCCCCTAGTGTTCTATCTGTGCACGCCACTGTGTGTGAGCCTATAGTGAGGTTGTGTGTGTGCAATGTGTCTGGAAGAGAGAGAGAGGGAGGGGCGAGTGAGTGTCTCCACACTGGACGTTACGGCGAGCATGATGAGTATGGCTCCGCCTCCAGCCCCCCACCCTCCCCCCCAACGGGATGATCCCCCCCCTCCTCTCCTCTCCTTTGATCTTTATGCATACAAACAAAAATAAACTTTTTGAAAAAAGGACAAAAAAACAATCCAAAAACAACATTGGAGTAATTGGGGTGATTCTATATTTAAAATAAAAATAAGGTGTTCTTTTTTCCAGATATAAATAAATCGGTGCATGCAGTACATGAGGCTGCCCTGTAGGGGGTGCTGATGGACAGCTTATTTTTTTTTCTCAAATGGACTGAAGCCTCCACCGCTGTCGTTGTTGTTGTTGTTGTTGGGGTGGGCGGGGTTTATCTTAAGGTGGGGTTTATCTTGGGGTGGGCGGGGTTTATCTTGGGGTGGGCGGGGTTTAGCTTGGGGTGGGCGGGGTTTATCTTTTGTTTTTTTTGTTTTGTTTTTGGTTCTAGGTTTTTCCTTTTTTGTTTTCTTTTCCAATAAATATTTTTTAATTGTTATTTATATAAAACCTGTCCGTTACCCGACTGTGTTTTATTGCCTTTGATGTTGTTAATGTTTAGTTGAGTTGTTGTTTCTTTTTCTGTCGACATCCAAAAATACAAAGACTATTGTTTATAAGATCTGCCCTCCTTGGATTTATTTATTATTATAAATGCTCCGTCAGACATTATTATTTATTATCATTGTTGTTTTTGGCATTTTAGTTATAGTCACCCTGAATGTTTTAGTGATAGTCAACCATGTATCGTATCGTCAACCATGTATCGTATCGTCAGCCATGTATCGTATCGTCAGCCATGTATCGTATCGTCAGCCATGTATCGTATCGTCAACCATGTATCGTATCGTCAGCCATGTATCGTATCGTCAACCATGTATCGTATCGTCAGCCATGTATCGTATCGTCAACCATGTATCGTATCGTCAGCCATGTATCGTATCGTCAGCCATGTATCGTATCGTCAACCATGTATCGTATCGTCAGCCATGTATCGTATCGTCAGCCATGTATCGTATCGTCAGCCATGTATCGTATCGTCAGCCATGTATCGTATCGTCAGCCATGTATCGTATCGTCAGCCATGTATCGTATCGTCAGCCATGTATCGTATCGTCAGCCATGTATCGTATCGTCAGCCATGTATCGTATCGTCAACCATGTATCGTATCGTCAACCATGTATCGTATCGTCAGCCATGTATCGTATCGTCAGCCATGTATCGTATCGTCAGCCATGTATCGTATCGTCAACCATGTATCGTATCGTCAACCATGTATCGTATCGTCAGCCATGTATCGTATCGTCAACCATGTATCGTATCGTCAACCATGTATCGTATCGTCAACCATGTATCGTATCGTCAGCCATGTATCGTATCGTCAGCCATGTATCGTATCGTCAACCATGTATCGTATCGTCAACCATGTATCGTATCGTCAACCATGTATCGTATCGTCAGCCATGTATCGTATCGTCAACCATGTATCGTATCGTCAACCATGTATCGTATCGTCAACCATGTATCGTATCGTCAGTCAAACATGTATCGTATCGTCAACCATGTATCGTATCGTCAGTCAAACATGTATCGTATCGTCAGCCATGTATCGTATCGTCAACCATGTATCGTCAGCCATGTATCGTATCGTCAACCATGTATCGTATCGTCAGCCATGTATCGTATCGTCAGCCATGTATCGTATCGTCAACCATGTATCGTATCGTCAGCCATGTATCGTATCGTCAGCCATGTATCGTATCGTCAACCATGTATCGTATCGTCAACCATGTATCGTATCGTCAACCATGTATCGTATCGTGAACCATGTATCGTATCGTCAACCATGTATCGTATCGTCAGCCATGTATCGTATCGTCAACCATGTATCGTATCGTCAACCATGTATCGTCAACCATGTATCGTATCGTCAACCATGTATCGTATCGTCAGCCATGTATCGTATCGTCAGCCATGTATCGTATCGTCAACCATGTATCGTATCGTCAGCCATGTATCGTATCGTCAACCATGTATCGTATCGTCAACCATGTATCGTATCGTCAACCATGTATCGTATCGTCAGCCATGTATCGTATCGTCAACCATGTATCGTATCGTCAACCATGTATCGTATCGTCAGCCATGTATCGTATCGTCAACCATGTATCGTATCGTCAGCCATGTATCGTATCGTCAACCATGTATCGTATCGTCAACCATGTATCGTATCGTCAGCCATGTATCGTATCGTCAACCATGTATCCTATCGTCGTATCGTCAACCATGTATCGTATCGTCAGCCATGTATCGTATCGTCAGCCATGTATCGTATCGTCAACCATGTATCGTATCGTCAGCCATGTATCGTATCGTCAGCCATGTATCGTATCGTCAACCTTGTATCGTATCGTCAGCCATGTATCGTATCGTCAGCCATGTATCGTATCGTCAACCATGTATCGTATCGTCAGTCAAACATGTATCGTATCGTCAACCATGTATCGTATCGTCAACCATGTATCGTATCGTCAGTCAAACATGTATCGTATCGTCAGCCATGTATCTTATCGTCAACCATGTATCGTATCGTCAGCCATGTATCGTATCGTCAGTCAAACATGTATCGTATCGTCAGCCATGTATCGTATCGTCAGCCATGTATCGTATCGTCAGTCAAACATGTATCGTATCGTCAGCCATGTATCGTATCGTCAGTCAAACATGTATCGTATCGTCAGCCATGTATCGTGATACGTATCGTATCGCTGTTAAAATTTATCCTTACACCCCTAGTCGCTGACCATTTGTGACCAGATTTGACAGAGGGACTGCCATTGGACTTTTTTTTTACATTTTTGTTTTTTCATGTCATATGAAAGCAGGGAATCATAGCTTCAAATTGACATATTGGTTGTTCAGTTTGAACCACCAGTTTTGGAGATAGGGGAGAACGGGGTAAGATGAGCCTGCGTTTAAGTTGAACCACCCCCTTTATCTAGAAAACTAGAAACCTGTGTTGCCATGTGACCTTAAATCTAGCAAGCATCCATACTTTACACCTGGCTGTGAAGTTGGGAAACACATGGGGAAAGTAGAAAACATTCTTTTACACGAAAAAACTGTTTTTGTCGGTCAAAGTAAAATTTCGACACATGTAATATGTAATATCATACATACACGATGATTTGTCAATGGATAGAACCATGTGAATCATTTAGCAATTAAATTGTCTGAAGTAGCTTATTCTAGTCATTGTTTTCTAAAATGGAGGCTGGGGGTAAAATTAACCAATGTCCGGGGGTAAATTGAGTCAATGGGAATCACTATTCATATTTTTTTATTAAGTCTTTGCTACTCAAATTATACTGAATGACCTTTAATTTGCATGTACATACTCATTTAAGAGAAGTTTGCAATATTGTATTAACAATATTGCAAATATAAGGTTCTGAATAACAAACTTTATTTAATTGTCTTAATATTGTTTAAATAATAAATAAACAAATAAATTAGACTATTTGCAAAAGGGAAAACTGTTTATATATTATTATTGATGAGTGAATACATTATATGTTCATGTATAAGCTTTTAACATTAAAATATCATGTGGTTCGACTTGCCCCTCGACTTGGATCAACTTACCCCTTACCTGGGGCAAATTTAGCCACATGACCAATTTTTTTTTAAAAGGTCATATTTGCATGGCCCTTTGTCATAGATGCTTACTCATCATTTCAATTGATAAAAGACATCCTGAAATATGGGTAGATCATTAGATTTTACTGCCATCTCATTTTGCCTTGCTTCCAGGACAACTTAAGCAAAAAGTGGTTCATCTTACCCCGTTCTCCCCTACTGACCGAGTACCGATACGAGTACTTTATTTTTGTTTGCGTAACTACTTATTTTACCCCCTTTTTCTCACAGATGCAGATCCATCTCCACAATCTACACTTCAGTTAGTTGTCATTGATGCTTGTAGATCGGATGTTTATGCTTGTAGATCGCTGGTGGGTCATCTTACCCCGTTCTCCCCTATGGCTTATAGAGTAATTTTTGCAGAGAAACAGAGTTGAGAAAACAGGCTTGAAAAGGTTCACTTCTGTGGACTCTAACATTACACCTAGCTACATGTTTAAGCATTTATTTCATATTTACATGTCTTCTGTGGACTCTAACATTACACCTAGCTACATGTTTAAGCATTTATTTCATATTTACATTTCTTCTGTGGACTCTAACATTACACCTAGCTACATGTTTAAGCATTTATTTCATATTGTTAGTGTATGTAGATTTCAGCTCTGACATTTACTTCAGACATGCTCTAGTATGTGAAGAGTCCGCCTGTGATATTAACTCATTTTGGATTAAAATAAATACATCAATTCACTCAAAAGCTTGTGGCTGCACGATGGAAGCCCCTCATATTATAGCCCTACTCTCATATTATTTGATTACTTGATGTTTGGGAGACAGAAACACTTTCCTGTTTTTTTTTAATGTGGGTAATTATAATAAAATGTGTTTTGGATAATTTAGTATTTCAAAGTGTCTGTGATGACTCATGGACACTGGGCTCACTTCCTTCCTGGACTACAATTCCCATAATGCTTGTTGGTGCACTGCTCCTCCCTACTGAGACAACATGTAGTCCAGGAAGGAAGTGAGACAATCATTCATTCAGGTTTTAGGACCTCAGTTACACCCACACAACCTGACCTTTGACCTCAGTTACACCCACACAACCGGGACTTTGAACATTCAGTGGATTTTCTGTGGTCTGGTGTTTTTTCCCTGTGTGTTCTGAAGCCTTTTGAGCTGCAATGGAAACAGGCAAATCCCATTGTCATATATGGTATTCTTACCTCACAGCCCACAGAGTCAACCAGAGCACTAGTTTGCACTAGGGGGTTAACATCTACTGGATGTTAACCCCCCAGAACACAGAACATCTACTGGATGTTAACCCCCCAGAGCACAGAACATCTACTGGATGTTAACCCCCCAGAACACAGAACATCTACTGGACGTTAACCCCCCAGAGCACAGAACATCTACTGGACGTTAACCCCCCCCAGAACATCTACTGGATGTTAACCCCCCAGAACATCTACTGGACGTTAACCCCCCAGAGCAGAGAACATCTACTGGACGTTAACCCCCCCCAGAACATCTACTGGATGTTAACCCCCCAGAACACAGAACATCTACTGGACGTTAACCCCCCCCAGAACATCTACTGGATGTTAACCCCCCAGAACACAGAACATCTACTGGATGTTAACCCCCAGAGCAGAGAACATCTACTGGACGTTAACCCCCCAGAACACAGAACATCTACTGGACGTTAACCCCCCCCAGAACATCTACTGGATGTTAACCCCCCAGAACACAGAACATCTACTGGATGTTAACCCCCAGAGCCCAGAACATCTACTGGATGTTAACCCCCCAGAACACAGAACATCTACTGGACGTTAACCCCCCCCAGAACATCTACTGGATGTTAACCCCCCAGAACACAGAACATCTACTGGATGTTAACCCCCCAGAACACAGAACATCTACTGGATGTTAACCCCCAGAGCAGAGAACATCTACTGGACGTTAACCCCCAGAGCACAGAACATCTACTGGACGTTAACCCCCAGAGCACAGAACATCTACTGGATGTTAACCCCCCAGAACACAGAACATCTACTGGACGTTAACCCCCCAGAGCAGAGAACATCTACTGGACGTTAACCCCCCCCAGAACATCTACTGGACGTTAACCCCCCCAGAACATCTACTGGATGTTAACCCCCCCAGAACATCTACTGGATGTTAACCCCCCAGAGCACAGAACATCTACTGGATGTTAACCCCCAGAGCACAGAACATCTACTGGATGTTAACCCCCAGAGCCCAGAACATCTACTGGACGTTAACCCCCAGAGCACAGAACATCTACTGGATGTTAACCGCCAGAGCACAGAACATCTACTGGATGTTAACCCCCAGAGCACAGAACATCTACTGGACGTTAACCCCCAGAGCCCAGAACATCTACTGGACGTTAACCCCCAGAGCACAGAACATCTACTGGACGTTAACCCCCAGAGCACAGAACATCTACTGGATGTTAACCCCCAGAGCACAGAACATCTACTGGACGTTAACCCCCAGAGCACAGAACATCTACTGGATGTTAACCCCCAGAACATCTACTGGACGTTAACCCCCCAGAACATCTACTGGATGTTAACCCCCAGAACATCTACTGGATGTTAACCCCCAGAACACAGAACATCTACTGGATGTTAACCCCCAGAACATCTACTGGATGTTAACCCCCAGAACACAGAACATCTACTGGACGTTAACCCCCAGAACATCTACTGGATGTTAACCCCCAGAACACAGAACATCTACTGGATGTTAACCCCCAGAACATCTACTGGATGTTAACCCCCAGAACACAGAACATCTACTGGATGTTAACCCCCCAGAACACAGAACATCTACTGGATGTTAACCCCCAGAACACAGAACATCTACTGGATGTTAACCCCCAGAACATCTACTGGATGTTAACCCCCCAGAGCAGAGAACATCTACTGGATGTTAACCCCCAGAGCAGAGAACATCTACTGGATGTTAACCCCCAGAACACAGAACATCTACTGGATGTTAACCCCCAGAACATCTACTGCATGTTAACCCCCAGTGCAGAACATCTACTGGATGTTAACCCCCAGAGCACAGAACATCTACTGGATGTTAACCCCCAGAGCACAGAACATCTACTGGATGTTAACCCCCCAGAACATCTACTGGATGTTAACCCCCCAGAACATCTACTGGATGTTAACCCCCCAGAACATCTACTGGATGTTAACCCCCCAGAACACAGAACATCTACTGGATGTTAACCCCCAGAGCACAGAACATCTACTGGATGTTAACCCACAGAACACAGAACATCTACTGGATGTTAACCCCCCAGAGCACAGAACATCTACTGGATGTTAACCCCCAGAGCACAGAACATCTACTGGATGTTAACCCCCAGAACATCTACTGGATGTTAACCCCCCAGAACATCTACTGGATGTTAACCCCCAGAACACAGAACATCTACTGGATGTTAACCCCCCAGAACACAGAACATCTACTGGATGTTAACCCCCCAGAACATCTACTGGATGTTAACCCCCCAGAACATCTACTGGATGTTAACCCCCAGAGCCCAGAACATCTACTGGATGTTAACCCCCCAGAACATCTACTGGATGTTAACCCCCAGAGCCCAGAACATCTACTGGATGTTAACCCCCAGAGCACAGAACATCTACTGGATGTTAACCCCCAGAACATCTACTGGATGTTAACCCCCATAACACAGAACATCTACTGGATGTTAACCCCCAGAGCACAGAACATCTACTGGATGTTAACCCCCAGAACATCTACTGGATGTTAACCCCCAGAACACAGAACATCTACTGGATGTTAACCCCCCAGAACACAGAACATCTACTGGATGTTAACCCCCAGAGCCCAGAACATCTACTGGATGTTAACCCCCCAGAACATCTACTGGATGTTAACCCCCAGAGCACAGAACATCTACTGGATGTTAACCCCCCAGAACATCTACTGGATGTTAACCCCCAGAACATCTACTGGATGTTAACCCCCCAGAACATCTACTGGATGTTAACCCCCAGAACATCTACTGGATGTTAACCCACAGAACATCTACTGGATGTTAACCCCCAGAACATCTACTGGATGTTAACCCCCAGAACATCTACTGGATGTTAACCCCCAGAGCACAGAACATCTACTGGATGTTAACCCCCCAGAACACAGAACATCTACTGGATGTTAACCCCCCAGAACATCTACTGGATGTTAACCCCACGAACATCTACTGGATGTTAACCCCCCCAGAGCACAGAACATCTACTGGATGTTAACCCCCAGAACACAGAACATCTACTGGATGTTAACCCCCAGAACATCTACTGGATGTTAAACGTTCAGTTTGTTTTGGTTCAATTGAGCAAAAAAAAAAAAAGAGAAATTACAAAAACGTTTCCCCTCTTTAATGATAATAATGACATTATCTTTTATTATTCTTTGTTTTCTTTTTAAGACTTATAGAACTGAGCAGTTTTATTGACATTTACAGTATTTACAGTATTTACAACGGCATGCTGGGAAAAACAAACAAACACCATTATGTGTGAAAATAGAGGAGGCGAACCGACTGGATCCCCCAGCACCGGGACAAACCAGGCTGGTCCCCCGAGCACCGGGACGACCCAGGCTGGCCCCCCGAGCACCGGGACGAACCAGGCTGGTCCCCCGAGCACCGGGACGAACCAGGCTGGTCCCCGAGCACCGGGACGAACCAGGCTGGTCCCCGAGCACCGGGACGAACCATGCTGGTCCCCCGAGCACCGGGACTAACCAAGGAATAATGGAAGAATATATCATTGCTGTCGGGAGGAAACCTAAGTCCATTTTTTTTAAATCAATGCTATTGAACTCTTTACGTCTATGTGTTGTTAAAAGCAGCTAACTCCACCACCTCTCCCCCTCTCAAACTGTCTGCTAAAGCAGCTCACTCCACCACCTCAAATAAAGAAGTTTTTGGTTTTACGTGGACGCGATCGGTCGTTAGCTAAAAATGCTATTATTGCCAATAAAACAAATCTGTGTTTTTTGGGCATAGCGTCCTGTACAAAGGTACGTTTAACTCGTCAACTCGGGAGTGGCGCTTAACCAGTTAACCCTTGGACTGCCACTCCAAATAGCAGCTTTTCTGTGACATATATTCATATTTTTAATTCATAATTTTAATGCCAAAAGAAAAATCCGTGATATACACACTATCTCATTTTGACGGGGCAAGACCATAGTATTGGGACAATCAGTCCTGATGGTGGCGGTAACGTCACCATTATGCCGATTCTGACCAAATAGAGCAAGTGAGCGATGACCACTTCCGGTTTGCGATCAAAATATCGAATAGATCACTGGGGGGGTGTCGCCCAATAGATCACTGGGGGCGTCGCCCAATAGATCACTGGGGGGTGTCGCCCAATAGATCACTGGGGGCGTCGTCCAATAGATCACTGGGGGCGTCGTCCAATAGATCACTGGGGGTGTCGCCCAATAGATCACTGGGGGGGTGTCGCCCAATAGATCACTGGGGGGGTGTCGCCCAATACATCACTGGGGGGGTGTCGCCCAATAGATCACTGGGGGGGTGTCGCCCAATACATCACTGGGGGGGTGTCGCCCAATAGATCACTGGGGGGGCGTCGCCCAATAGATCACTGGGGGGGCGTCGCCCAATAGATCACTGGGGGGGTGTCGCCCAATAGAACACTGGGGGGGTGTCGCCCAATAGATCACTGGGGGGGTGTCGCCCAATAGATCACTGGGGGGCGTCGCCCAATAGAACACTGGGGGGTTGTCGCACAATAGATCACTGGGGGGCGTCGCCCAATAGATCACTGGGGTGGCGCCCAATAGATCACTGGGGGCGTCGCCCAATAGATCACTGGAGGGGTGTCGCCCAATAGATCACTGGGGGTGTGTCGCCCAATAGATCACTGGGGGGGTGTCGCCCAATAGATCACTGGGGGGGTGTCGCCCAATAGATCACTGGGGGGCGTCGCCCAATACATCACTGGGGGTGTCGCCCAATAGATCACTGGGGGTGATCTATTGGCCATGCCCGCCCAATAGATCACTGGGGGTGTCGCCCAATAGATCACTGGGGTGTCGCCCAATAGATCACTGAGGGCGTCGCCCAATAGATCACTGGGGGTGATCTATTGGCCATGCCCGCCCAATAGATCACTGGGGGTGTCGCCCAATAGATCACTGGGGGGGTGTCGCCCAATAGATCACTGGGGGCGTCGTCCAATAGATCACTGGGGGGGTGTCGCCCAATAGATCACTGGGGGGGTGTCGCCCAATAGATCACTGGGGGGGTGTCGCCTAATAGATCACTGGGGGGGTGTCGCCCAATAGAACACTGGGGGCGTCGCCCAATAGATCACTGGGGGGGTGTCGCCCAATAGATCACTGGGGGGGTGTCGCCCAATAGATCGGCCAATAGATCACTGGGGGGCGTCGCCCAATAGATCACTGGGGGGGTGTCGCCTAATAGATCACTGGGGGGGTGTCGCCCAATAGATCACTGGGGGGGTGTCGCCCAATAGATCACTGGGGGGCGTCGCACAATACATCACTGGGGGTGTCGCCCAATAGATCACTGGGGGTGTCGCCCAATAGATCACTGGGGGTGTCGCCCAATAGATCACTGGGGTGTCGCCCAATAGATCACTGGGGGGGTGTCGCCCAATAGATCACTGGGGGGGTGTCGCCCAATAGATCACTGGGGGGGTGTCGCCCAATAGATCACTGGGGGCGTCGCCCAATAGATCACTGGGGGGGTGTCGCCCAATAGATCACTGGGGGTTGTCGCCCAATAGATCACTGGGGGCGTCGTCCAATAGATCACTGGGGGCGTCGTCCAATAGATCACTGAGGGCGTCGCCCAATAGATCACTGGGGGGGTGTCGCCCAATAGATCACTGGGGGGGTGTCGCCCAATAGATCACTGGGGGCGTCGTCCAATAGATCACTGGGGGCGTCGCCCAATAGATCACTGGGGGGGGTGTCGCCCAATAGATCACTGGGGGGGTGTCGCCCAATAGATCACTGGGGGGGTGTCGCCCAATAGATCACTGGGGGGGGTGTCGCCCAATAGATCACTGGGGGGATGTCGCCCAATAGATCACTGGGGGGGTGTCGCCCAATAGATCACTGGGGGCGTCGTCCAATAGATCACTGGGGGCGTCGTCCAATATATCACTGGGGGCATCGCCCAATCGATTGTGGATAACAGAATGTTGGTCCGTTTGGTCCAATGGAACATAAAAAAAACGCGTCATTCATTGGAGCGACCTCATTGGCCGCTGCAGTTTGTTGGAGCGACGTCATTGGCCGCTGCAGTTCGTTGGAGCGACCTCATTGGCCGCTGCAGTTCATTGGAGCGATGGATTAGTATTTGTATTTTACTTGAGAATTTCCATTTTCTGGTACTTTTACCTCTACTACATTACTAGGCAATTACTAGTATTTGAAAACTGTATTTACTAGACTTTTTACTTTGTAGATTTTAGAAAACCACTTATTTACAGTATTTATAGTATTTACAGTATTTACATTTTCTACTTTTTACTCAAATGTAGAAAAATTTGTTTGAATTCCGGTACTTCTACTTGTAACAGAGTAGTTCTAAATTACAGTATCCATACAACTCAAGTAAAAAAAAAAAGAAAAATTGTGTGTGGCTGGTGTGCGCTACGTTGTAACGTTATGTTGTAACGTTATGTTGTAACGTTATGTTGTAATGTTATGTTGTAACGTTATGTTGTAACGTTGGTTAGAGTTAGACATACAACAGTAGACAGGCAAAACCACTGTTGCTCCCGACATGTGGCAGGTTAAAACTAACCTGTGGCATGTTAAAACTAACCCATGGCAGGTTAAAACTAACCTGTGGCAGGTTAAAACTAACCTGTGGCAGGTTACAACTAACCCGTGGCAGGTTAAAACTAGCCCGTAGCAGGTTAAAACTAACCTGTGGCATGTTAAAACTAACCCATGGCAGGTTAAAACTAGCCTGTGGCAGGTTAAAACTAACCCGTGGCAGGTTAAAACCAACCCGTGGCAGGTTAAAACCAACCTGTGGCAGGTTAAAACTAACCTGTGGCAGGTTACAACTAACCTGTGGCAGGTTACAACTAACCCGTGGCAGGTTAAAACTAGCCCGTAGCAGGTTATAACAAACCCGTGGCAGGTTCAAACTAACCCGTGGCAGGTTCAAACTAACCTGTGGCAGGTTAAAACTAACCTGTGGCAGGTTCAAACTAACCTGTGGCAGGTTCAAACTTACCCGTAGCAGGTTAAAACCAACCTGTGGCAGGTTAAAACCAACCTGTGGCAGGTTAAAACTAACCCGTGGCAGGTTAAAACCAACCCGTGGCAGGTTAAAACCAACCCGTGGCAGGTTAAAACCAACCTGCGGCAGGTTAAAACTAACCTGCGGCAGGTTAAAACCAACCCGTGGCAGGTTAAAACCAACCCGTGGCAGGTTAAAACCAACCCGTGGCAGGTTAAAACCAACCCGTGGCAGGTTAAAACCAACCCGTGGCAGGTTAAAACCAACCCGTGGCAGGTTAAAACCAACCCGTGGCAGGTTAAAACCAACCCGTGGCAGGTTAAAACCAACCCGTGGCAGGTTAAAACCAACCTGTGGCAGGTTAAAACTAACCTGTGGCAGGTTAAAACTAACCTGTGGCAGGTTAAAACCAACCCGTGGCAGGTTAAAACTAACCTGTGGCAGGTTAAAACTAACCCGTGGCAGGTTAAAACCAACCCGTAGCAGGTTACAACCAACATGTGGCAGGTTAAAACTAACCTGTGGCAGGTTAAAACCAACCCGTGGCAGGTTAAAACTAACCTGTGGCAGGTTCAAACCAACCTGTGGCAGGTTAAAACTAACCTGTGGCAGGTTCAAACCAACCCGTGGCAGGTTAAAACTAACCTGTGGCAGGTTCAAACCAACCTGTGGCAGGTTAAAACCAACCCGTGGCAGGTTCAAACCAACCTGTGGCAGGTTCAAACCAACCCGTGGCAGGTTAAAACCAACCCGTGGCAGGTTCAAACCAACCTGTGGCAGGTTCAAACCAACCTGTGGCAGGTTCAAACCAACCCGTGGCAGGTTAAAACCAACCCGTGGCAGGTTCAAACCAACCTGTGGCAGGTTCAAACCAACCCGTAGCAGGTTAAAACGTACCTGTGGCAGGTTAAAACCAACCTGTGGCAGGTTAAAACCAACCTGTGGCTTCCTCTGTGAGGTTAGGTTTTATAGGGTGTCTGACCCATAGATATTTAAAAAATCACACCCGTGTGAACTGAGTGGTGCAACTCCCCCCCCCCCCCCCCCCTCTCTCTCTCTCTCTCTCTCTCTGTTTCTGGCACAACAGCGCCACTTTTGCCCCTACTGGTACACATAGTCACATAGGTTAACACGGACATTGCTGTTCCTTGGAGTGGTTGCATCACTCAAAAACTAGATGCCTCATTGGCCGCTGCAGTTGGTTGGAGCGACCTCATTGGCCGCTGCAGTTGGTTGGAGCGACCTCATTGGCCGCTGCAGTTGGTTGGAGCGATGTGTGTTGAAGGAGGGGCGGAATAATTTACACTGGGGGAGGAAGTACGTTATGTCACGGTGCCACTCAAGTGACTACTGGCCAATCACAGCGCATCTTTTCCGGGACTTACAGACCCGAACATGCGCTCTGTGACGCACGCTCATGCTTCCGCGGGGGGGGCGGGGCTTCGCAAGGAATCTGGGGAAAGTTTTGCCCTCCCTTGAGCACATACGCTCCAGAGCATGACATCATCATCACATACGCTCCAGAACATGACATCATCATCATGACATCATCACATACGCTCCAGAGCATGACATCATCATCATGACATCATCACATACGCTCCAGAGCATGACATCATCATCATGACATCATCATGACATCATCACATACGCTCCAGAGCCGGAGGGGGCGTCTAGGTTTATATGTCATGAGTCTATGGACTCTATGGACTCTATGGACTCTATGGACTCATGACTGTAGGACTGTTAGTACGTCAGACCAAACCGGGCCGGGCCGAGCCGAGCTACACAGGACTGTGTCCGGGAGACTGTGTGACCCCCACCACCACCACCACACACTCCCCCTGGTGGTGGTCCGGGTCCCCTCCGCCCCCTCCCGGTTCGAGCCCCACGCCGGCCCGTAGCCCCCCGTACAGCCTCTCCTCCATGGAGCCGGCCAGCTTGTCCTCCAGGATGCTCCGGGTCTGGTCCCGGATTACCACGGAGGGCACGGAGCGCTGCGGAGCGTCAGGGAGAGGGGGGAGAGGGGGGCTGCCGGGGTCCTGGGGGAGAGGGAGAGGGGGGAGAGGAGGTTTGCCGTGGTCCTGGGGGAGAGTTACGCGGGACAAAGCCGCCGCAGAGTCCAACAGAACGGCTCGACTGCTGTTGTTGTTGCGGTTGGGGTCCGCGCAGAAGCGGAGGTCCTCTGTCCCTCTGGTCAGAGACTCGTCCTCTGTCCCTCTGGTCAGAGACTCGTCCTCTGTCCCGCCGTGGTTGTCCCCGCGACGCGCCCAACCATCCAGAGCTCGGCCTCCTCCTCCTGAACCCGGGCGCTGGCCCTGGCCCGCCTCCACCGCTCTGCCATTGGCTGGACCCGGGCCCTGGCCCGCCTCCACCGCTCTGCCATTGGCTGGACCCGGGCCCTGGCCCGCCTCCACCGCTCTGCCATTGGCTGGATCTATAGGCTCCGCGCCCTCGCCGGGGGGGCCCGCCTCCGAACCCTCGTTAGCTTCCTCGTCGGCGGCGCTGGCGATGCGTGACAGAGTACTGTGGTACCTGCAGCGGAGGACAGTACACCAGAGGACAGTACACCAGTACATTAGTTACACCAGTACATTAGGACAGTACACCAGTACATTAGTTACACCAGTACATTAGGACAGTACACCAGTACATTAGGACAGTACACCAGTACATTAGGACAGACAGGGAGGACAGTACACCAGTACATTAGGACAGTACACCAGTACATTAGGACAGTACACCAGTACATTAGGACAGACAGGGAGGACAGTACACCAGTACATTAGGACAGTACACCAGTACATTAGTTGGAAGTTGATTATCTTTGTCCCTGAAGCTCTCAGAAGGTTCAGCTGCCATGACTTTTATTAAATATTCCATTGTGTGGTACCTGGTGGTACCCGGCCTTACTGCAGTCCTGACCTGAAGTCAGCTTGTGGTACCTGGCCTTACTACAGTCATGACCTGAAGTCAGCTTGTGGTACCTGGCCTTACTGCAGTCATGACCTAAAGTCAGCTTGTGGTACCTGGCCTTACTGCAGTCCTGACCTAAAGTCAGCTTGTGGTACCTGGCCTTACTGCAGTCATGACCTGAAGTCAGCTTGTGGTACCTGGCCTTACTGCAGTCCTGACCTGAAGTCAGCTTGTGGTACCTGGCCTTACTGCAGTCATGACCTAAAGTCAGCTTGTGGTACCTGGCCTTACTGCAGTCCTGACCTGAAGTCAGCTTGTGGTACCTGGCCTTACTGCAGTCATGACCTGAAGTCAGCTTGTGGTACCTGGCCTTACTGCAGTCATGACCTGAAGTCAGCTTGTGGTACCTGGCCTTACTGCAGTCATGACCTAAAGTCAGCTTGTGGTACCTGGCCTTACTGCAGTCATGACCTGAAGTCAGCTTGTGGTACCTGGCCTTACTGCAGTCCTGACCTGAAGTCAGCTTGTGGTACCTGGCCTTACTGCAGTCATGACCTGAAGTCAGCTTGTGGTACCTGACCTTACTGCAGTCCTTACCTGAAGTCAGCTTGTGGTACCTGGCCTTACTACAGTTATGACCTGAAGTCAGCTTGTGGTACCTGGCCTTACTGCAGTCATGACCTGAAGTCAGCTTGTGGTACCGGTATTACCTGGTATCCAGGGGGGTATTACCTGGTATCCAGGGGGTATTACCTGGTATCCAGGGGGTATTACCTGGCATCCAGGGGGTATTACCTGGTATCCAGGGGGTATTACCTGGTATCCGAGGGGTATTACCTGGTATCCAGGGGGTATTACCTGGTATCCAGGGGGTATTACCTGGTATCCGAGGGGTATTACCTGGTATCCAGGGGGTATTACCTGGTATCCGAGGGGTATTACCTGGTATCCAGGGGGTATTACCTGGCATCCAGGGGGTATTACCTGGTATCCGAGGGGTATTACCTGGTATCCAGGGGGTATTACCTGGTATCCAGGGGGTAGCCCGCGCTGTCACCTCTCCTCAGCGGGGTGAACCTCTGCCTCTCCAGCGAGGGCGAATAGCGCCCCCCGGTGGTGGCCGTGGAGGAGCCGGGGTCGCTGTACTGCTTGCGGCGCTGCCACTGCTTGCGGAGGTGGACGCGGCTGGTGGCGCGCTGGTGGTGGCGCGGCAACGCGCGCAGCGGACCCGACGACGGCGCCCCCTGCTGGTCGAAGCGCGGGTCGTGACGCAGGAACTCGTTGAACAGCGCGTCCGTCTTCTCGTCGATGCTGTAGTCCCGGCGACGGAGGCGCGGGGGCCGGTGTGGGGGGGTGGGGGGCAGGGGAGGAGGAGGGGCGTGGGGGAGGAGCTTCAGAGGAGGAGGAGGGGCTGTGTGGGGGTGGAGCTTCAGAGGAGGGGGTGCGTGGAGGAGGGGCTTGAGCAGCAGCGCTGACGTCGGCTGTGAATAAATAAAAAAAAGTAGTTAACTAAAACTATAACTGAAAATGTTCTTCGTTCTTGTCGTGGTCAATATTTCACAGATTAGTCTTTAGGGTTAGGGTTAGATTAGTCTTTCTGTGGATAATAAATATTATCATTTTCAGCTGTGCAATTTTAGATTTTTTAAGAAATAAAAACATATAAAAAGTATTCTTTTTAAATAGTGAAAATAACCAATTTACAGACTTGTAGATCTGCTATTTTCCACAATTTCTTATGAGTTTGTCGGCAAACCATCCATCCATCTTCAACCGCTTATCCGTAGTCGGGTCGCGGGGGCGACAGCTCCACCAGAGAGCTCCAGACGTCCCTCTCCAGAGCAACATTAGTTGCTCTGGAGAGGGAAGTCTGGTCCTTGGTCTGCCCGGGGTCTCCTCCCAGTGGAGATATAATCCATCTGGTCCTTGGTCTGCCCCGGGGTCTCCTCCCAGTGGAGATATAATCCATCTGGTCCTTGGTCTGCCCCTAGGTCTCCTCCCAGTGGAGATATAATCCATCTGGTCCTTGGTCTGCCCCGGGGTCTCCTCCCAGTGGGACGTGCATCGAGTCCCTAGGGAGACGCTCGAGAGGCATCCTAACCAGATGCCCGAAACACAAACTAAGTCAAAATAAAATACAAAGGAAACTTAAGGAAAAACATGCTACTAACCATGGTTGATGTTTTCAGAGGTTGCAGAATCAGGGACATCCTCTCCACCTATAGGATCATAATAATCAGAATCAGGGACATCCTCTCCACCTATAGGATCATAATAATCAGAATCAGGGACATCCTCCCCACCTATAGGATCATAATAATCAGAATCAGGGACATCCTCTCCACCTATAGGATCATAATAATCAGAATCAGGGACATCCACCCCACCTATAGGATCATAATCAGAATCAGGGACATCCTCTCCACCTATAGGATCATAATAATCAGAATCAGGGACATCCTCTCCACCTATAGGATCATAATCAGAATCAGGGACATCCTCTCCACCTATAGGATCATAATAATCAGAATCAGGGACATCCTCCCCACCTATAGGATCATAATAATCAGAATCAGGGACATCCTCTCCACCTATAGGATCATAATAATCAGAATCAGGGACATCCTCTCCACCTATAGGATCATAATAATCAGAATCAGGGACATCCGCTCCACCTATAGGATCATAATAATCAGAATCAGGGACATCCTCTCCACCTATAGGATCATAATAATCAGAATCAGGGACATCCTCCCCACCTATAGGATCATAATAACCAGAATCAGGGACATCCTCTCCACCTATAGGATCATAATAATCAGAATCAGGGACATCCTCCCCACCTATAGGATCATAATAATCAGAATCAGGGACATCCTCCCCACCTATAGGATCATAATAATCAGAATCAGGGACATCCTCCCCACCGATTCGAATGAAACAAAATGGACCAATCATTAAACCATCAAATTAACCAATCATTAAACCATCAAATGGACCAATCATTAAACCATCAAATGGACCAATCATTAAACCATCAAATGGACCAATCATTAAACCATCAAATGGACCAATCATTAAACCATCAAATGGACCAATCATTAAACCATCAAATGGACCAATCATTAAACCATCAAATTAACCAATCATTTTGGAGGGTTTACGCTCTCAAGAGTTACATTTAGAGATGTCCAATATTGACTTTTTGGCCGATATATTGTCCGACTCCTAATCTCCTAATCTCCAATACCTCCTAATCTCCTAATCTCCAATACCTCCTAATCTCCTAATCTCCAATACCTCCTAATCTCCTAATCTCCAATACCTCCTAATCTCCTAATCTCCAATACCTCCTAATCTCCTAATCTCTAATAACGACATCAACCGATACCTCCTAATCTCCAATACCGACATCAACCGATACCTCCTAATCTCTAATAACGACATCAACCGATACCTCCTAATCTCCAATACCGACCAGGCTATAATACCAGGCTTTTTCAACTCATTGACAGGTAACATTACATACATGTTGGCCTATTTGACAGTGCAGAAGCATAATTGCCTTAATGCCTAAAACATTAACGAGCGTCAATGAGCGCCAGCTGCACAGACAGACAGACAGACACACACACACACACACACACACACACACACACACACACACACACACACACACACACACCTGTCCTCTGCAGCGCTCCAGTTAGAAGGTCACTGGAGTCTGTGTCATTTCTCTCCAAAAGCCCTTGAATATGATGGCATATGATTAAGGATTACTGTCATTAACTAACTGTTACAAACTTTGTTTTTGTTATTTTTTAATCTGATACCGCCGACAGATTTGAGTCACTTTCAAATTACAGCACTGCAGAGGCCAGGGGTGTGCGTGCGTGCGTGCGTGCGTGCGTGCGTGCGTGCGTGCGTGCGTGCGTGCGTGCGATAGGCCGTCCTCACCTCCATCTCCTCCATCTCCTTGGCCTCCAGGCTGTCCCAGACCGAGCCCCTCCTCCCCGACGTCGTGAAGTAGGACCGCCTCTCCGACGCCGTCTGGCCCCTACCCCCCCCGGGGGAGGGGCCACCGAACAGCCGCAGCTCCTCGGGGGCCCTGGTGGGCGGAGCTTCGATGGAGGCGTAGCCGCTGTCCATCTGCGACAGCAGCTTCCGATTGGCCGCCGCCTCCCCCTCTCCACCTCCTCCCCCTCCTCCTCCTACAAGGTGTACAGTGTCATTATTTTAACTCAGTGGTTCATGTCAAGGACCCCCACATTGACACGCATCAGCCCTGCGGACCCCCATTTGAAGAGATATGCCAGGGACCCCCATGAGAGAAGATTTCTCTCATGGGGGGATTCTCAACCCGTTTAATGTCATGGATCCCCAGTTTGACTACGGACCCCCCATTTAACACTCACCCGGGGTTATTTAACCCATTAAATCAGAGCGCCCAGCGATTTGTAGCAGCGGAGCACTTTTAGCGATGGACCGGATGTAGCTAGAAGTAGCCAAAACACTCTAGAGATCGACAACAACGGGAAGTATGATTCATTCTACCGCGACTAGCGACGGGACCGCGGTGGGCCGTCTAACACAGGATCTTTGCTTAGAATTGGACGGAATGATTTAGATCAAGAGTTATTCGCGTTTTAAGATTTTCGATCTCGTCGGCTAAAATGGGGGGGGGGACATTTTTGATGACGTCCCACCGGAAAATAACATTGAATGTTGCGCAACAGGCGCTCCCAGCCTGTGGAGCGGTGCTCCCAGCCTGTGGAGCGATGCTCCCAGCCTGTGGAGCGATGCTCCCAGCCTGTGGAGCGATGCTCCCAGCCTGTGGAGCGGTGCTCCCAGCCTGTGGAGCGGCGCTCCCAGCCTGTGGAGCGGCGCTCCCAGCCTGTGGAGCGATGCTCCCAGCCTGTGGAGCGGTGCTCCCAGCCTGTGGAGCGGCGCTCCCAGCCTGTGGAGCGGCGCTCCCAGCCTGTGGAGCGGTGCTCCCAGCCTGTGGAGCGGTGCTCCCAGCCTGTGGAGCGGTGCTCCCAGCCTGTGGAGCGGTGCTCCCAGCCTGTGGAGCGATGCTCCCAGCCTGTGGAGCGGCGCTCCCAGCCTGTGGAGCGGCGCTCCCAGCCTGTGGAGCGACGCTCCCAGCCTGTGGAGCGATGCTCCCAGCCTGTGGAGCGATGCTCCCAGCCTGTGGAGCGGTGCTCCCAGCCTGTGGAGCGATGCGACCGACCAGTGAGGGTCCAGCCTGTGGAGCGACGCTCCCAGCCTGTGGAGCGATGCTCCCAGCCTGTGGAGCGGTGCTCCCAGCCTGTGGAGCGATGCTCCCAGCCTGTGGAGCGGTGCTCCCAGCCTGTGGAGCGGTGCTCCCAGCCTGTGGAGCGATGCTCCCAGCCTGTGGAGCGGTGCTCCCAGCCTGTGGAGCGATGCTCCCAGCCTGTGGAGCGATGCTCCCAGCCTGTGGAGCGATGCTCCCAGCCTGTGGAGCGATGCGATCGGTTTTGATATCAATAAATCTCCGTCCTTTTGATCAATCTCCGCCCTGAGCGCTGGGCGTTACTAATTGATTGGACGGAGAACTCCGTCCTCGCCGCTCGTGGTGTTAATGTAACTCAGAGAGCTACTGGAACCAAACCCGTTAGGGTCCATTTGGTTCCAAACTATCATTTACCTCCTCCTCCTCCTCCCAGCCCGTTCCCCATCATATTTCCGGCGCCGTCCTCTCCCGGGACTCCTCCTCCTCCTCCCCCTTCCTCCTCCTCCTCCTCCTCCTCCTCATCGCCCAGGTCCTGGGACAGGGCGGAGGAGCGCGGCCCCCTCTCTCCACCGCCGCCGGCGCCCCCTAGCGATGACACGCTGTCGCTGCGGTCGCTGCGGACCGACTCGCGGTCTGTGCTGCTCTGGTCCGACGAGGCGTAACCATGCTCCAGAGATGCCCTGAGGCTCCAGATGTCCCTGTTGGGGTCAGAGGTGAGAGGTCAGGGGTCAGGGTACTGCTCCCTCCAGATGTCCCTGTTGGGGTCAGAGCCAAGCCCCCAGCGAGGCTCTCCAGCGTTGAAGCACTCGACCCTAGTGGTTGGAGCGTGAACTGCAGGCGGACCCGTGGATTCATGACTAGGAAACCCTGTGCAGCTGCTTGGCTTTAACATTGAGCGCTAGTTTGATTCATTGAGCGCTAGGTTGCACTTCCGCATTTGACCACCAGCATTTGGTGGTCAAATGCGGAAGTAGACGGGCCTTCCGGGTGCTTATCCAGTCTCTATCCTTTTATTACTCTGTGGTCAGAGGTCAGAGGTCAATTTACAATGTAGGCATTTATCAGACTCTTAATCCAGAGTGATTTACAGTAAGCAGGAAAAACACATGGTGATACATCACATACAGAACAATAGAACAACACATGGTGATACATCACATACAGAACAATAGAACAACACATGGTGATACATCACATACAGAACAATAGAACAACACATGGTGATACATCACATACAGAACAATAGAACAACACATGGTGATACATCACATACAGAACAATAGAACAACACATGGTGATACATCACATACAGAACAATAGAACACCACATGGTGATACATCACATACAGAACAATAGAACAACACATGGTGATACATCACATACAGAACAATAGAACAACACATGGTGATACATCACATACAGAACAATAGAACAACACATGGTGATACATCACATACAGAACAATAGAACAACACATGGTGATACATCACATACAGAACAATAGAACAACACATGGTGATACATCGCATACAGAACAATAGAACAACACATGGTGATACATCGCATACAGAACAATAGAACAACACATGGTGATACATCGCATACAGAACAATAGAACAACACATGGTGATACATCACATACAGAACAATAGAACAACACATGGTGATACATCGCATACAGAACAATAGAACAACACATGGTGATACATCACATACAGAACAATAGAACAACACATGGTGATACATCACATACAGAACAATAGAACAACACATGGTGATACATCACATACAGAACAATAGAACAACACATGGTGATACATCACATACAGAACAATAGAACAACACATGGTGATACATCGCATACAGAACAATAGAACAACACATGGTGATACATCGCATACAGAACAATAGAACAACACATGGTGATACATCACATACAGAACAATAGAACAACACATGGTGATACATCACATACAGAACAATAGAACAACACATGGTGATACATCGCATACAGAACAATAGAACAACACATGGTGATACATCACATACAGAACAATAGAACAACACATGGTGATACATCACATACAGAACAATAGAACAACACATGGTGATACATCACATACAGAACAATAGAACAACACATGGTGATACATCACATACAGAACAATAGAACAACACATGGTGATACATCACATACATACACATCACATACAGAACAATAGAACAACACTTGGTGATACATCACATACATAGTTATGATATCATGATATCAAGAATCATACGCAAATCGAACCCAATCAAGGTCCCATGGGTTCGATTCCCGCTGGTGACGCTGTGGGCGTATGTACAGTCTACATACTGTATAGAGTCTATAGTCTATACTATAGACTATAGTCTACACTATAGAGTGATATGTCTACATACTGTATAGACTATAGTCTACATACTGTATAGACTATAGTCTACACTATAGAGTGATATGTCTACATACAATACTATCTAAGTTACTATCTAGTATGTCTGCTAGCGCTCTGCTAGCGCCTTGCGCTCTGCTAGCGCTCTGCTAGCGCCTAGCGCTCTGCTAGCGCCTAGCGCTCTGCTAGCGCACGTAATAATAGCAACATAAACATAAACACATGCCGTTCTTAACACTGAGGTGGAGGCGGAGAAACAGACGTGAAGTAACAAACCTGTACAGCGAAGGAGGCGGGGTCTCCGAGCTGTCTTGTCCAATCAGGAAGGGACGGGACCACCCCCCCGAGTCGGCTCTGGACCTGAACGTCTCGGCCCCTGGCCCCGTTGTGTCTGTGGCCCCTTCCTCTGTGGCCCCTGGCCCCTCTGTGTCTGTGGCCCCCAGCCCTGTGTCTTTGACCCCCAGCCCTAGGTCATCTCCTCCCACTGCTAGCCACGCTGAAGGCTGGGAGGTCAGGGAGCCTGTGGGGGTCAGGGGGCCTGCGGACCCCAGGAGGTCCTCTGGGGGCTCCGTGGGGGTCAGGGGGCCTGTGGACCCCAGGAAGTCCTCTGGGGGGCCTGTGGACCCCAGGAGGTCCTCTGGGGGGCCTGTGGACCCCAGGAGGTCCTCTGGGGGGCCTGTGGACCCCAGGAGGTCCTCTGGGGGCTCCGTGGGGGTCAGGGGGCCTGTGGACCCCAGGAGGTCCTCTGGGGGGCCTGTGGACCCCAGGAGGTCCTCTGGGGGCTCCGTGGGGGTCAGGGGGCCTGTGGACCCCAGGAGGTCCTCTGGGGGTTCCGTGGGGGTCAGGGGGCCTGCGGACCCCAGGAGGTCCTCTGGGGGCTCTGTGGTGTCACTGGCCGCTCTCTGCCTCTGGAAGGGCTTCCTCCTGGGAGAGCCTGGACAGGAACATGAATAAATAATAACTCACACAAACTTGTTAACACCCCGAGCGGCATAAACGGAGTTCTCCGTCCTATCAAATGTGACCATATTTGACTGGGGGACTGCCATTGGATTTTTTTTGTTTTTTCATGTCATATGAAAGCAGGGAATCATAGCTTCAAATTGACATATTGGTTGTTCAGTTTGACCCACCGGTTTTGGAGACATGGCTCATAGAGTAATGTCTTGGAGAGAAACAGCGAGTTGAGAAAACAGGCTCACTTCACTTCTGTGGTCTCTAACATTACACCTAGCTAGATATTGGTCCTAACTAATGTTCATGATAAAATACCACAATTATTTTTCTACTCGGTCTGTGTCTCATAGGAAGGCTGTGGGCAGTTCAGAAACCCGTCCACCAGTGACATCATCGATGGTGAATCCAAGCTAATAGAAACGGCAGGCTTTCTTTTCCAGAAAAGTTGCTATGCAAAAGTTGAAGCCATCGTTCTCACGATAATAAAAATCTAAATATATTTTAAAACAAATCTTGTTTAAAAACAAATCTGCCTAATGATGATGTCACTGGTGGACGGGTGTCCGAACTGCCCAAAGCCCTCCTATGAGACACAGACTGAGTAGGAAAAAATGGTGGTGTTTTATCATGAACATTAGTGAGGACCAATTATATGAAGAGATGTTGAAAAGTGGTGAAGTGGTCCTTTAAGCATTTATTTCATATTTACATGTCTTCTGTGCACTCTAACATTACACCTATACCTACATGCTTAAGCATTTATTTCATATTTACATGTCTTCTGTGCACTCTAACATTACACCTAGCTACATGTTTAAGCATTTATTTCATATTTACATGTCTTCTGTGGACTCTAACATTACACCTAGCTACATGTTTAAGCATTTATTTCATATTTACATGTCTTCTGTGCACTCTAACATTACACCTATACCTACATGTTTAAGCATTTATTTCATATTTACATGTCTTCTGTGGACTCTAACATTACACCTAGCTACATGTTTAAGCATTTATTTCATATTTACATGTCGATTTCAGCTCTGACACTTATTCCAGACATGCTCTAGTATGTGAAGAGTCTGCCTGTGGTATTAACTCATTTTGGGGCGGCGGTGGCTCAGGGGTAGAGTGACTGGATGGTAAGTGACTGGATGGTAACCGCAAGGTTGCCAGTTCGATCCCAGGCTCCCCCAGAGTTAGTGTCGAAGTGTCCTTGAGCAAGACACTGAACCCCTAATTGCTCCTGATGTGCTGGTTGGTGCCTTGCATGGTTTCTGCCGCCATCGGTGTATGAATGTGTGTGTGAATGGGTGAATGAAATGCACAATCTATGTAAAGCGCCTTGGATAAAGGCGCTATATAAATGCACCATTTACCATTTTGGAAAAAAGAAAAAAAAAAGTTTTTCTCCTCTGTTGAAAAGCTGTAATTTGCGCGATGTGCTCCGTAGCTGCAAATCACTGGGCGTTCTGATTTAATGGTTATAAATACACCCTGGGTTCTGATTTAAGGGTCCTAAACACACCCAGGGTTCTGATTTAATGGTTCTAATAACACCCTGGGTTCTGATTTAAGGGTCCTAAACACACCCTGGGTTCTGATTTAATGGTTCTAAACACACCCAGGGTTCTGATTTAAGGGTCCTAATAACACCCTGGGTTCTGATTTAAGGGTCCTAAACACACCCTGGGTTCTGATTTAATGGTTCTAAACACACCCTGGGTTCTGATTTAATGGTCCTAAACACACCCAGGGTTCTGATTTAAGGGTCCTAATAACACCCTGGGTTCTGATTTAAGGGTCCTAAACACACCCTGGGTTCTGATTTAAGGGTCCTAAACACACCCTGGGTTCTGATTTAATGGTCCTAAACACACCCTGGGTTCTGATTTAATGGTCCTAAACACACCCTGGGTTCTGATTTAAGGGTCCTAAACACACCCTGGGTTCTGATTTAAGGGTCCTAAACACACCCAGGGTTCTGATTTAAGGGTCCTAAACACACCCTGGGTTCTGATTTAAGGGTCCTAATAACACCCTGGGTTCTGATTTAAGGGTTCTAAACACACCCTGGGTTCTGATTTAATGGTCCTAATAACACCCTGGGTTCTGATTTAAGGGTTCTAAACACACCCTGGGTTCTGATTTAAGGGTCCTAATAACACCCTGGGTTCTGATTTAAGGGTCCTAAACACACCCAGGGTTCTGATTTAAGGGTCCTAAACACACCCTGGGTTCTGATTTAAGGGTCCTAAACACACCCTGGGTTCTGATTTAAGGGTCCTAAACACACCCAGGGTTCTGATTTAATGGTTCTAAACACACCCAGGGTTCTGATTTAAGGGTCCTAATAACACCCTGGGTTCTGATTTAAGGGTCCTAATAACACCCTGGGTTCTGATTTAAGGGTCCTAAACACACCCTGGGTTCTGATTTAATGGTTCTAAACACACCCTGGGTTCTGATTTAATGGTCCTAAACACACCCAGGGTTCTGATTTAAGGGTCCTAATAACACCCTGGGTTCTGATTTAAGGGTCCTAAACACACCCTGGGTTCTGATTTAAGGGTCCTAAACACACCCTGGGTTCTGATTGAATGGTCCTAAACACACCCTGGGTTCTGATTTAAGGGTCCTAAACACACCCTGGGTTCTGATTTAAGGGTCCTAAACACACCCTGGGTTCTGATTGAATGGTCCTAAACACACCCAGGGTTCTGATTTAAGGGTCCTAAACACACCCTGGGTTCTGATTTAAGGGTCCTAAACACACCCTGGGTTCTGATTTAAGGGTCCTAAACACACCCAGGGTTCTGATTTAAGGGTCCTAAACACACCCTGGGTTCTGATTTAAGGGTCCTAATAACACCCTGGGTTCTGATTTAAGGGTTCTAAACACACCCTGGGTTCTGATTTAAGGGTCCTAAACACACCCTGGGTTCTGATTTAAGGGTCCTAAACACACCCTGGGTTCTGATTTAAGGGTCCTAATAACACCCTGGGTTCTGATTTAAGGGTCCTAATAACACCCTGGGTTCTGATTTAAGGGTCCTAAACACACCCTGGGTTCTGATTTAAGGGTCCTAATAACACCCTGGGTTCTGATTTAAGGGTCCTAAACACACCCTGGGTTCTGATTTAAGGGTCCTAATAACACCCTGGGTTCTGATTTAAGGGTCCTAATAACACCCTGGGTTCTGATTTAAGGGTCCTAATAACACCCTGGGTTCTGATTTAAGGGTCCTAAACACACCCTGGGTTCTGATTTAAGGGTCCTAAACACACCCTGGGTTCTGATTTAAGGGTCCTAAACACACCCTGGGTTCTGATTTAAGGGTCCTAAACACACCCTGGGTTCTGATTTAATGGTCCTAATAACACCCAGGGTTCTGATTTAAGGGTCCTAATAACACCCAGGGTTCTGATTTAAGGGTCCTAAACACACCCAGGGTTCTGATTTAAGGGTCCTAAACACACCCTGGGTTCTGATTTAAGGGTCCTAAACACACCCTGGGTTCTGATTTAATGGTCCTAAACACACCCTGGGTTCTGATTTAAGGGTCCTAAACACACCCTGGGTTCTGATTTAAGGGTCCTAAACACACCCTGGGTTCTGATTTAAGGGTCCTAAACACACCCTGGGTTCTGATTTAAGGGTCCTAAACACACCTAGGGTTCTGATTTAAGGGTCCTAATAACACCCAGGGTTCTGATTTAAGGGTCCTAAACACACCCAGGGTTCTGATTTAAGGGTCCTAAACACACCCAGGGTTCTGATTTAAGGGTCCTAATAACACCCTGGGTTCTGATTTAAGGGTCCTAATAACACCCAGGGTTCTGATTTAAGGGTCCTAAACACACCCAGGGTTCTGATTTAAGGGTCCTAAACACACCCAGGGTTCTGATTTAAGGGTCCTAAACACACCCTGGGTTCTGATTTAAGGGTCCTAAACACACCCTGGGTTCTGATTTAAGGGTCCTAAACACACCCAGGGTTCTGATTTAAGGGTCCTAAACACACCCAGGGTTCTGATTTAATGGTCCTAATAACACCCTGGGTTCTGATTTAAGGGTCCTAATAACACCCTGGGTTCTGATTTAAGGGTCCTAATAACACCCTGGGTTCTGATTTAAGGGTCCTAATAACACCCTGGGTTCTGATTTAATGGTTCTAATAACACCCTGGGTTCTGATTTAAGGGTCCTAATAACACCCTGGGTTCTGATTTAAGGGTCCTAATAACACCCTGGGTTCTGATTTAATGGTTCTAAACACACCCAGGGTTCTGATTTAATGGTCCTAATAACACCCTGGGTTCTGATTTAATGGTCCTAATAACACCCTGGGTTCTGATTTAAGGGTCCTAATAACACCCTGGGTTCTGATTTAATGGTCCTAATAACACCCTGGGTTCTGATTTAATGGTCCTAATAACACCCTGGGTTCTGATTTAAGGGTCCTAATAACACCCTGGGTTCTGATTTAAGGGTCCTAATAACACCCTGGGTTCTGATTTAAGGGTCCTAAACACACCCTGGGTTCTGATTTAAGGGTCCTAAACACACCCTGGGTTCTGATTGAAGGGTCCTAAACACACCCAGGGTTCTGATTTAATGGTCCTAAACACACCCAGGGTTCTGATTTAAGGGTCCTAATAACACCCTGGGTTCTGATTTTAGGGTCCTAATAACACCCTGGGTTCTGATTTAATGGTCCTAATAACACCCAGGGTTCTGATTTAAGGGTCCTAATAACACCCTGGGTTCTGATTTAATGGTCCTAATAACACCCTGGGTTCTGATTTAAGGGTCCTAATAACACCCTGGGTTCTGATTTAAGGGTCCTAATAACACCCTGGGTTCTGATTTAAGGGTCCTAATAACACCCAGGGTTCTGATTTAATGGTCCTAATAACACCCTGGGTTCTGATTTAATGGTCCTAATAACACCCTGGGTTCTGATTTAAGGGTCCTAATAACACCCTGGGTTCTGATTTAAGGGTCCTAATAACACCCTGGGTTCTGATTTAAGGGTCCTAATAACACCCAGGGTTCTGATTTAAGGGTCCTAAACACACCCAGGGTTCTGATTTAAGGGTCCTAAACACACCCAGGGTTCTGATTTAAGGGTCCTAAACACACCCTGGGTTCTGATTTAAGGGTCCTAATAACACCCTGGGTTCTGATTTAAGGGTCCTAATAACACCCAGGGTTCTGATTTAAGGGTCCTAAACACACCCAGGGTTCTGATTTAAGGGTCCTAAACACACCCTGGGTTCTGATTTAAGGGTCCTAATAACACCCAGGGTTCTGATTTAAGGGTCCTAAACACACCCAGGGTTCTGATTTAATGGTCCTAATAACACCCTGGGTTCTGATTTAAGGGTTCTAATAACACCCTGGGTTCTGATTTAAGGGTCCTAATAACACCCTGGGTTCTGATTTAAGGGTCCTAAACACACCCTGGGTTCTGATTTAATGGTCCTAATAACACCCTGGGTTCTGATTTAATGGTCCTAATAACACCCTGGGTTCTGATTTAATGGTTCTAATAACACCCTGGGTTCTGATTTAATGGTCCTAATAACACCCTGGGTTCTGATTTAAGGGTCCTAAACACACCCTGGGTTCTGATTTAATGGTCCTAATAACACCCTGGGTTCTGATTTAATGGTCCTAATAACACCCTGGGTTCTGATTTAATGGTCCTAATAACACCCTGGGTTCTGATTTAAGGGTCCTAATAACACCCTGGGTTCTGATTTAATGGTCCTAAACACACCCTGGGTTCTGATTTAAGGGTCCTAATAACACCCTGGGTTCTGATTTAAGGGTCCTAATAACACCCTGGGTTCTGATTTAAGGGTCCTAATAACACCCTGGGTTCTGATTTAATGGTTCTAATAACACCCTGGGTTCTGATTTAATGGTTCTAATAACACCCTGGGTTCTGATTTAAGGGTCCTAATAACACCCTGGGTTCTGATTTAAGGGTCCTAATAACACCCTGGGTTCTGATTTAAGGGTCCTAATAACACCCTGGGTTCTGATTTAAGGGTCCTAATAACACCCTGGGTTCTGATGTAATGGTCCTAATAACACCCAGGGTTCTGATTTAAGGGTCCTAATAACACCCTGGGTTCTGATTTAAGGGTCCTAAACACACCCTGGGTTCTGATTTAAGGGTCCTAATAACACCCTGGGTTCTGATTTAAGGGTCCTAATAACACCCTGGGTTCTGATGTAATGGTCCTAATAACACCCAGGGTTCTGATTTAAGGGTCCTAATAACACCCTGGGTTCTGATTTAAGGGTCCTAAACACACCCTGGGTTCTGATTTAAGGGTCCTAATAACACCCTGGGTTCTGATTTAAGGGTCCTAATAACACCCGGGCGTTCGGGGTGTCCTATGAACGGTATGTCCATGTTTTGGGGGCGTGTCATTGTAGGCAAAACAATAAGGGCGTTTCTCGGCCCCACCCTTCTCCCATGTGTTTAGGATCCAAGATGGCCGCAGCACCAGGAGGGGGTGGCCTTACTGGGCTGCGTTCAGTCATTCAAGACACCTGTCTTGGGTTTGTCTTGTGTCTGTGTTTAATGGCCGCTCCAATGCATTTCCAATGGAAGCCCATATGGTTTGACCAAACATATTGTTGGATGGGGGGAGGGGGGGGGGGGGGGGGGGGGGCAGAACACATCCATCAAAGCTGTGTTCAGACACAAGTCAGGTGTCAGACACAAGGCAAGTGTCTTGAATGCAACAGTAACACCCTTTTTGAAACTAGCTCCTTGCCACTCGCCCTACACACTTCCACTCGGTTTGAGCATAGATATATAAATAATAGAGACGCAATGCAATGCAAGTGGATGGGAGGGGGATTCCGGTGCAGTCTCTATTATTTATATATCTATGCTCAAACCGAGTGGAAGTGTGTAGGGCGAGTGGCGAGGAGCTAGTTTCAAAAAGGGGGTTAAGGGCATATATTTCGACCCCGCCCGCTCACCTCCGCCCCACCCCCTCCTGGTGCTGTGGCCATCTTGGAAACTAAACACATGGGAGAAGGGTGGGGCCGATAAAGGCCCTTATTAGTCATTTACAAACGTTACGTTCATAAAACGTAACAAAACAAAAATGCAAACAATAAAAGCTTTTATTTATTTACCTTTAGCGTCCAGGCTAGCCGCCCGCTGGCTGCTGTCAAACTTCCACTTCCTGAAGTAAGGCCCCGCCCCCTCCAGACTGGCGTGGCGCCGCAGCTTAGACAGGAAGTGCAGGACGGAGGCGTGGCCTGCCGGAGGAGGGGGAGGGGCCTCTTCTCTGTCCCCGACGACCACGTCCCTCTGTCACCGACACACACACACACACACGTGCACGCACGCACACACACACACACACACACACACACACACACACACACACTCTTTTTTATTTATTCTCGACCATATTTTATTTTATTTTATTTTTTCATTTAATTTCATTTTTTAGACCACCGATTGGAACAGAGAATTCCAACAGGCGTTTAGCTCCAACTCTGGCAGGTTTACCATCGATGTGAAAACTGGAATGTTGACCTGATTGTCCCTGAAATATATTAATGAATAAATACAATAAAATACTAGTATAGTCATGTTTCTGTGAGTACACGATAGAGAGAGAGAGAGAGAGAGAGAGAGAGAGAGAGAGAGAGAGGGGGGGGAGGGAGGGAGGGGAGGGCGAGAGAGAGGGAGAGAGGGAGAGGGAGAGAGAGAGAGGGGGGGGGGGGAGGGAGAGAGAGAGAGGGAGGGGGGGGGGGGAGGGCGAGGGAGAGAGGGAGAGGGAGAGCTGATAGAGTCCAGATGAAGACAGAGAGACATAGAGACATCATGCAGAGAGAGAGAGAGAGAGAGAGAGAGAGAGAGAGAGAGAGGGAGAGAGAGAGGGAGCTGATAGAGTCCAGATGAAGACAGAGGGACATAGACATCATGCAGAGAGAGAGAGAGAGAGAGGGAGAGATAGAGAGAGAGAGGGAGAGGGAGAGAGGGAGAGAGGGAGAGAGAGAGGGAGCTGATAGTCCAGATGAAGAGATAGAGACATCATGCAGAGAGAGAGAGAGGGAGAGAGAGAGGGAGAGGGAGAGAGAGAGGGAGCTGATAGAGTCCAGATGAAGACAGAGAGACATAGAGACATCATGCAGAGAGAGAGAGAGAGAGAGAGCTGATAGTCCAGATGAAGACAGAGAGACATAGAGACATCATGCAGAGAGAGAGTCCAGATACATGGTGATCCAGCAGAAGTCACAGGCCTGAGGGACACACGTCTGGTCACCATGAGGTCACTCCATCCGTCCTGACCAGGGTTGCCAGGTTGGACTCCATCCGTCCTGACCAGGGTTGCCAGTTTTTGACTCCATTCCATGGGCCGTCCTGACCAGGGTTGCCAGTTTGGAATCCATCCATCCTGACCAGGGTTGCCAGGTTGGACTCCATCCATCCTGACCAGGGTTGCCAGGTTGGACTCCATCCCATGGGCCGTCTGACCAGGGTTGCCAGGTTGGACTCCATCCATCCTGACCAGGGTTGCCAGTTTTTGACTCCATTCCATGGGCTGTCCTGACCAGGGTTGCCAGTTTTTGACTCCATTCCATGGGCCACCCTGACCAGGGTTGCCAGGTTTTTTAGCAAGATAAATAAGACCGGTCCGCCAGCTAAACTGGCGCACACGGCGCACTTCACGAAAGTACTGAACTAACGAGGAAATGCAGTGACCTCAGTGACCTCTCAGTGACCTCCGTGACCTCTCAGTGACCTCTCAGTGCAAACTGTTAATTAAGTATTCAGAAAATAAGTAAATAAATCAAAACGTAACAAGGTGAAAGTACTCACGGTGGGGGAGGAGGAGGAAGGGGGGGTCGGTCCGAGGAGGGGGTCTGGGTCCAGGATGGTGGAGTGGTGGGGGTCTCCAGGCAGACCCCCACTCAGGGTCTGACCCGTCCAGGGGCCCTTCCAGGGGTCCAGGGACCCAGGGGGTCTCTCTGGGGGCTGGGGGGAGGGGGGAGGTCAGGAGAAACAGAATCACAGAGAAATGGAGCTCTACAAAAACTGACTGGACATTTCTGACCATTTAATCTATAATTCAAGACTATGGAATGAACTTCCCATTACAGTCAGAACTACAGACTCACTCCCAATCTAAACTATGGAATGAACTTCCCATTGCAGTCAGAACTACAGACTCACTCCCAATCTAAACTATGGAATGAACTTCCCATTGCAGTCAGAACTACAGACTCACTCCCAATCTAAACTATGGAATGAACTTCTCATTTCAGTCAGAACTGCAGACTCACTCCCAATCTAAACTATGGAATGAACTTCCCATTGCAGTCAGAACTACAGACTCACTCCCAATCTAAACTATGGAATGAACTTCCCATTGCAGTCAGAACTACAGACTCACTCCCAATCTAAACTATGGAATGAACTTCCCATTGCAGTCAGAACTACAGACTCACTCCCAATCTAAACTATGGAATGAACTTCCCATTGCAGTCAGAACTACAGACTCACTCCCAATCTAAACTATGGAATGAACTTCCCATTTCAGTCAGAACTGCAGACTCACTCCCAATCTAAACTATGGAATGAACTTCCCATTGCAGTCAGAACTACAGACTCACTCCCAATCTAAACTATGGAATGAACTTCCCATTACAATTTACAATTTACAATTTACAATTTAGGCATTTAGCAGACGCTCTTAATCCAGAGCGACTTACAATAAGCAAGAACAAAAAGCATGGGAATACATCACATATGTAAAAAGCATTTATCGCGAAACATGCGTAAGCTAAGAACGTGACTAGAACATATCTATATAATGACACTATACATATAAACTATAACTAGAACATATCTATATAATGACACTATACATATAAACTACACATATGCTATACTATGCTGTACATATATACTATGAAGTGCTATGACTACTATACACTATATACTATGAAGTGCTATGACTACATACAATGCACTTATTGTGCTGTCTACATGACATGACATGCTATAAGTCTGTTTCAAATGCTATATAAGTCTAAGAAGTGCTGTCTAAGGGGGGTAGGGTAAGTGCTATGGGCCATGATGGAGTCTGAAAAGGTGGGTTTTCAGACTACGGCGGAAGATCGGGAGTGATGCTGCAGTTCTGATTGCAACGGGAAGTGCATTCCACAGTTTTGGGGCCAGAAGGGAGAAGAGTTTGGGACGTGTGGAGCGTTGTCCCGGCGTTTTTAGTGAGGGTACTTCCAGCTTCCCTGCGTTGGCTGATCTGAGTGCGCGGGAGGGTTTGCGCGGGAGGGTTTGCAGTCAGAACTACAGACTCACTCCCAATCTAAACTATGGAATGAACTTCCCATTGCAGTCAGAACTACAGACTCACTCCCAATCTAAACTATGAAATGAACTTCCCATTGCAGTCAGAACTACAGACTCACTCCCAATCTAAACTATGGAATGAACTTCCCATTGCAGTCAGAACTACAGACTCACTCCCAATCTAAACTATGGAATGAACTTCCCATTGCAGTCAGAACTACAGACTCACTCCCAATCTAAACTATGGAATGAACTTCCCATTGCAGTCAGAACTACAGACTCACTCCCAATCTAAACTATGGAATGAACTTCCCATTGCAGTCAGAACTGCAGACTCACTCCCAATCTAAACTATGGAATGAACTTCCCATTGCAGTCAGAACTACAGACTCACTCCCAATCTAAACTATGGAATGAACTTCCCATTGCAGTCAGAACTACAGACTCACTCCCAATCTAAACTATGGAATGAACTTCCCATTGCAGTCAGAACTACAGACTCACTCCCAATCTAAACTATGTAATGAACTTCCCATTGCAGTCAGAACTGCAGACTCACTCCCAATCTAAACTATGGAATGAACTTTCCATTGCAGTCAGAACTACAGACTCACTCCCAATCTAAACTATGGAATGAACTTCCCATTGCAGTCAGAACTACAGACTCACTCCCAATCTAAACTATGGAATGAACTTCCCATTGCAGTCAGAACTACAGACTCACTCCCAATCTAAACTATGGAATAAACTTCCCATTGCAGTCAGAACTACAGACTCACTCCCAATCTAAACTATGGAATGAACTTCCCATTGCAGTCAGAACTACAGACTCACTCCCAATCTAAACTATGGAATGAACTTCCCATTGCAGTCAGAACTGCAGACTCACTCCCAATCTAAACTATGGAATGAACTTCCCATTGCAGTCAGAACTACAGACTCACTCCCAATCTAAACTATGGAATGAACTTCCCATTGCAGTCAGAACTACAGACTCACTCCCAATCTAAACTATGGAATGAACTTCCCATTGCAGTCAGAACTACAGACTCACTCCCAATCTAAACTATGGAATGAACTTCCCATTGCAGTCAGAACTACAGACTCACTCCCAATCTAAACTATGGAATGAACTTCCCATTGCAGTCAGAACTACAGACTCACTCCCAATCTAAACTATGGAATGAACTTCCCATTGCAGTCAGAACTACAGACTCACTCCCAATCTAAACTATGGAATGAACTTCCCATTGCAGTCAGAACTACAGACTCACTCCCAATCTAAACTATGGAATGAACTTCCCATTGCAGTCAGAACTACAGACTCACTCCCAATCTAAACTATGGAATGAACTTCCCATTGCAGTCAGAACTACAGACTCACTCCCAATCTAAACTATGGAATGAACTTCCCATTGCAGTCAGAACTACAGACTCACTCCCAATCTAAACTATGGAATGAACTTCCCATTGCAGTCAGAACTACAGACTCACTCCCAATCTAAACTATGGAATGAACTTCCCATTGCAGTCAGAACTACAGACTCACTCCCAATCTAAACTATGGAATGAACTTCCCATTGCAGTCAGAACTGCAGACTCACTCCCAATCTAAACTATGGAATGAACTTCCCATTGCAGTCAGAACTACAGACTCACTCCCAATCTAAACTATGGAATGAACTTCCCATTGCAGTCAGAACTACAGACTCACTCCCAATCTAAACTATGGAATGAACTTCCCATTGCAGTCAGAACTACAGACTCACTCCCAATCTAAACTATGGAATGAACTTCCCATTGCAGTCAGAACTACAGACTCACTCCCAATCTAAACTATGGAATGAACTTCCCATTGCAGTCAGAACTACAGACTCACTCCCAATCTAAACTATGGAATGAACTTCCCATTGCAGTCAGAACTACAGACTCACTCCCAATCTAAACTATGGAATGAACTTCCCATTGCAGTCAGAACTACAGACTCACTCCCAATCTAAACTATGGAATGAACTTCCCATTGCAGTCAGAACTACAGACTCACTCCCAATCTAAACTATGGAATGAACTTCCCATTACAGTCAGAACTACAAACTCACTCCCAATCTAAACTATGGAATGAACTTCCCATTGCAGTCAGAACTACAGACTCACTCCCAATCTAAACTATGGAATGAACTTCCCATTACAGTCAGAACTACAGACTCACTCCCAATCTAAACTATGGAATGAACTTCCCATTGCAGTCAGAACTACAGACTCACTCCCTTGCATTGCCAAAGCAAGTGCCGCTGGGAAAGAGGGACTCGCCTCTGATTGGCCGAACTTTCCCTTAGGGCCGATTCATACTCCTATTTTACCGCTGTTTCGGCGCTGTAGTGCCGAAATGATTTCGGCTCGTCAGAAATTTTCAGTAGCACCGAAGAGCCGACTTTAGGACGGTACCCGCCCCCCCCGAACCTCAAATGACGTCACATTGTAGGCTCTACAGCGCCGAACCGACTTTTATTCGGCTCTAAAATAGGAGTATGAATCGCGCCTTATGTGACGCGAAAGCTTCCGCTATGCTTCGCAAGGAAAGGTTGCCTCCATGTTGCCACGCCCCCAAGCTGAAGGAGGCGTCTACCTTTCTATGGGGCGACTCACACGGTCGCAACAGATTGATGTATGCTTGTTGTATGAGATGTATAGCTGATGCAAGCTCGCAATGCTTTTCCAATGGGAGTCAAATGGTTTGACACAACATTTGTGTTGTATGAGGGGGAGGGGGGCAGTCGAAACACAGCCGAAAGCCATACAACAGCTTTTAGTCCAAAATGTTGTATCAAACCATGTGACTTCCATTGGAAATGCATTGGGGCGGCCATGACACTTACAACATTCATACAACAAGCATGCATCAATGTTTTAAAGGTGTGAGTCGCCCCTATGCAGACGCCCAGTGGTGGAAAGTAACTAAGTACTTTTACTTAAGTACACTTTTGAAGCATTTGTACTTTACTTGAGTATTTCCAATTTCCAATACTTTTGCTTCTACTCCACTACATCTCAGAGACAAAATTTGTACTTTTACTTCACTACAATTATTTGAAAAGTTTTAGTTACTAGTTACTTTGGAGATTTAAATTTTGATTAGAAAACATACATTAACCACTTCAACCCTATACATTTTGGCCATTTGAAAATAGCCGATCTACAAGCTCACAATGCGTCACAACGCGACGCATTGTGAGCTTGTACATTTGCTATTTTCAATAGATTTTGTACACATTTTGAACTTGTGAAATGGCACAATCTGCAATGTGAATACTTTTACTTTTAGTTAGGGTTACCATATTCTGAATTACCAAAAAGAGGACACATGCACACGTGCACGTGCATGTGCGCGTGCACGTCGTGCGTGCGCATGTGTCGTGCGTGCGCATGTGTCGTGCGTGCGCGGTTCTGTTTGAATTAAATTCATAAATTATGAAAATAATCTATAACAAAATAGTCATGCTCCTAAATGTCATCAAATATGCTCTATATTAGTTATGTATTTATTTTAAGCAGTGGCTCTCAAAGGTGTGATCCAGGGAATGGTCTGTGAGCTCTGATCTGAATGGTCTGTGAGCTCTGATCTGAATGGTCTGTGAGCTCTGATCTGAATGGTCTGTGAGCTCTGATCTGAATGGTCTGTGAGCTCTGATCTGAATGGTCGGTGAGCTCTGATCTGAATGGTCTGTGAGCTCTGATCTGAATGGTCGGTGAGCTCTGATCTGAATGGTCGGTGAGCTCTGATCTGAATGGTCTGTGAGCTCTGATCTGATTGGTCTGTGAGCTCTGATCTGAATGGTCTGTGAGCTCTGATCTGAATGGTCTGTGAGCTCTGATCTGAATGGTCTGTGAGCTCTGATCTGAATGGTCTGTGAGCTCTGATCTGAATGGTCTGTGAGCTCTGATCTGAATGGTCTGTGAGCTCTGATCTGAATGGTCTGTGAGCTCTGATCTGAATGGTCTGTGAGCTCTGATCTGAATGGTCTGTGAGCGTGCAGTGGGGCGACTGTGGCTCAGGAGGTAGAGCAGGTCGTCCAATGATCCATGGGTCGGCGGTTCGAATCCCGGCTCCTCCTGTCTACATGTCGAAGTGTCCTTGGGCAAGGTAATACACTGTTCTGAATGGGCTGAGCGTTACAGTGTAATACACTGGTCTGAATGGGCTGAGCGTTACAGTGTAATACACTGGTCTGAATGGGCTGAGCGTTACAGTGTAATACACTGGTCTGAATGGGCTGAGCGTTACAGTGTAATACACTGGTCTGAATGGGCTGAGCGTTACAGTGTAATACACTGGTCTGAACGGGCTGAGCGTTACAGTGTAATACACTGGTCTGAATGGGCTGAGCGTTACAGTGTAATACACTGGTCTGAACGGGCTGAGCGTTACAGTGTAATACACTGGTCTGAACGGGCTGAGCGTTACAGTGTAATACACTGGTCTGAATGGGCTGAGCGTTACAGTGTAATACACTGGTCTGAACGGGCTGAGCGTTACAGTGTAATACACTGGTCTGAACGGGCTGAGCGTTACAGTGTAATACACTGGTCTGAATGGGCTGAGCGTTACAGTGTAATACACTGGTCTGAACGGGCTGAGCGTTACAGTGTAATACACTGGTCTGAACGGGCTGAGCGTTACAGTGTAATACACTGGTCTGAATGGGCTGAGCGTTACAGTGTAATACACTGGTCTGAACGGGCTGAGCGTTACAGTGTAATACACTGGTCTGAACGGGCTGAGCGTTACAGTGTAATACACTGGTCTGAATGGGCTGAGCGTTACAGTGTAATACACTGGTCTGAACGGGCTGAGCGTTACAGTGTAATACACTGGTCTGAACGGGCTGAGCGTTACAGTGTAATACACTGGTCTGAACGGGCTGAGCGTTACAGTGTAATACACTGGTCTGAATGGGCTGAGCGTTACAGTGTAATACTGGGTCTAGAGGAACCATGGCGAGCGTCCTGACGTACTGCATCACTGTCTGGTATGGGAACTGGTATGGGAACTGGTATGGGAACTGGTATGGGAACTGGTATGGGAACTGGTATGGAACTGCACAGATGCTGACCACAAGTCCCTACAGAGGATAGTGAGAGCAGCGGAGAGGATCACAAGTGTCCCCCTCCCCCCCCCCCTCCCCCCCATAGCTGACATATACACAGACCGTTGTGTCAGGAAGGGTCCCCCTCCCCCCCATAGCTGACATATACACAGACCGTTGTGTCAGGAAGGCCATGAGTATTATGACCCACCCCTGCACCCCTCCCACCATCTCCTTGAACTCCTGCCATCTGGTAGGAGGTTCAAGAGCCTAGGAGGAAGCACCAGCAGGCTGTCCAACAGTTTCTTCCCCCAAACCATCAGGACACTGAATGCTCGCCACATATTGCCCCCAAACCATCAGGACACTGAATGCTCGCCACATATTGCCCCCAAACCATCAGGACACTGAATGCTCGCCACATATTGACCCCAAGGCCCCTTTTACCTTTGAATGTTTTTAATGTTGTTCTGCTCCTTTTACCTTTGAATGTTTTTAATGTGTATTGTTTTTAAATGTGAAGCGTCATGATGGAGAACGGTTTAAATGTGAAGCATCATGATGGAGAACGGTTTAAATGTGAAGCATCATGATGGAGAACGGTTTAAATGTGAAGCATCATGATGGAGAACGGTTTAAATGTGAAGCATCATGATGGAGAACGGTTTAAATGTGAAGCATCATGAGTGGAGAACGGTTTAAATGTGAAGCATCATGATGGAGAACGGTTTAAATGTGAAGCATCATGATGGAGAACGGTTTAAATGTGAAGCATCATGATGGAGAACGGTTTAAATGTGAAGCATCATGATGGAGAACGGTTTAAATGTGAAGCATCATGAGTGGAGAACGGTTTAAATGTGAAGCGTCATGAGTGGAGAACGGTTTAAATGTGAAGCATCATGATGGAGAACGGTTTAAATGTGAAGCATCATGATGGAGAACGGTTTAAATGTGAAGCATCATGATGGAGAACGGTTTAAATGTGAAGCATCATGATGGAGAACGGTTTAAATGTGAAGCATCATGATGGAGAACGGTTTAAATGTGAAGCATCATGATGGAGAACGGTTTAAATGTGAAGCATCATGATGGAGAACGGTGTTTGCTCCCCTGTATGCCCAGTGTATATTGTGGAAGTGACAATAAATCTGATTGATTGATTGATTGATTGGTCTGTGAGCGTACAGAGAGATGAGGTCATACACACCTGGTATTTGGCCAATGGGGGGGGTTTGGGCGGCGTGAGGGGCGGGCTCTCGTTGATGCTGTGGGTGGAGTCACACTCGGTGATGGTGAGGATGTTGAGGGCGGAGGGGGGCGGAGCCAGGTGCAGGTGGGTCAGCCGCGCCTTCTTCAGGTGGTGGAAATCCCCCTCGGTCAGCGTGTACCTGAGGTCAGAGGTCATGAGGTCAGAGGTCAGCGTGAGGTCAGAGGTCAGTGTGTACCTGAGGTCAGAGGTCAGAGTGTACCTGAGACACCATCAATGATGAAGAGAAAATAGAAAATCAAAAAATACCCGGTATCGATAAGCTTTGGGCTTATCCAGTACCCGGTATCGATAAGCTTTGGGCTTATCCAGTACCCGGTATCGATAAGCTTTGGGCTTATCCAGTACCCGGTATCGATAAGCTTTGGGCTTATCCAGTACCCGGTATCGATAAGCTTTGGGCTTATCCAGTACCCGGTATCGATAAGCTTTAGGCTTATCCAGTACCCGGTATCGATAAGCTTTGGGCTTATCGAGTACCCGGTATCGAAGAGCTTTGGGCTTATCCAGTACCCGTTATCGCTTATCGAGTACTCAAAGCTTATACTCAAAGCTGTATATAGGAGGGGCTAGCGTCCCTTAAAGGGGCTATACTAGCACAGAGGAAAAAGATGATGATGAGAACAGATGTACAAATCGGGGTTGTTAAGGCGTGCACGGCGACAGTTGTGTTGTGTGTGATGTCACACCGTGATGTCACAGTGTGTGATGACACACCAGAAGATATAAGATGATGCACCACGTTACGTCACCGTCAACTATACCCTGGCATTGGTACATATATTCATCACGTCATATGCTCATATGTCCATATATGTGTACATGTCTATATGTATGTATATGTAGTTTTCTGAGTGGTTGGTGGTATAATGTGATCGGCTGGGTGGTTTGATGCGTATGTACTTGACACTGAAACGTATCATCATTACGTCACCATCGTAAACCAATTATACCCTGGCATTGGTACATAATCTTCATCACGATTCACGGAAAACATACCTGCACGGTCAGCTTCCGTATGTCCGTATGACATCATATCACGTGCATTCTAAGGGACATTGGTACATATCTTCATCACGTCATGGGACATATTCTTCGTAGCATGACAAAAACACACCTGCACGGTCAGCTTGGGGCCAGCATATGACGTCATAACATGTGCTGGCCCCAAACACGCGCATCGTAGCACCTGACTGAAAACATGACTTGCACGCTCTGCTTGTGCAAGTAATAATAAAACTTTATTTGTATAGCACGTTTCATGACATGAAATGCAGCTCAAAGTGCTTTACAGAGCAATGGAGAGGAAAAAAAAGAAAAGAAAAGCAAGGCATAAACATTAAAAAACAAGAGCAGTAATGCAATACAGTGAGGACATGAATAACAAATAAATAAAAAAACAAATCAATGGCCCAGGCGGTGGCGTAACCGTCTGGGCACCCGACTGGTAATCCAGTCGCAGTGTGCCGCGGGTTCGACTCCCGAGCCCGACACGGCCTTTACTGCATGTCTTCCCCCATCTCTCTCCCGTTTCCTGTCAGCCTACTGTCTGTCCCTTCAAAAACCAATAAAAGGCGTAAGCCGCAAAAAAATATCTTAAAAAAACCAAACAAATCAATTAAAAGCAAGGGTGTAGAAGTGGGTCTTGAGCTGTGCTTTAAAAATGTCTACAGAGGCTGCCTGTCGAAGGTACAGTGGGAGTTTGTTCCACGCCGTCGGCCCGTAGAAGCAAAAAGCTGCTTCCCCGTATTTTTTTGTTGCCATTTCAGTCATGTAGGTAGGAAGGTGCGAGACCATTGAGAGCTTTATAAACAAGTAAAATAAATGTGTGCAATGAAGCCAAAACTGGAGTAATATGTTCTCTCATCTTAGTTCTAGTTAAAACTCTGGCTGCTGCATTTTGGACAAGTTGTAATCTGTCAGTTGTTTTCTTAGGCAGTCCAGAAAAAAGTGCATTGCAGTAATCAAGCCGAGAAAAAACAAAGGCGTGGATTAGCGTTTTTGCATCGTCCAATGACAAATAGGCTCTGATTCTGCTTATTATTGATTATTTCTGCTCACTAGAACCGATTATGAGAACTTCTGTCTTATCCTCATTTAGCTTGAGAAAGTTCTCACTCATCCAGCATTTGATGCTAGACAGACAGGTCAACAGCGGGTCTAAGGCACAGAGCTCATCTGGAGCTACAGAAATATATAGTTGGGTATCATCAGCATAGAAATTAAAATTGACTCCGTGATTGGTAATGAGTTCTCCCAATGGCAGTATGTACAGGGAGAATAACAGAGGACCAAGAATCGAGCCCTGTGGAATACCAGAACCGATGTTGTGTTTGTCTGAGTCAAACTCAGCTAGATTGACAAAATAGCTTCTGTTTGATAGGTAGGAGGAAAACCAGGACAGGGCCGTGCCAGACAGGCCTATCCAGTGCTCCAGACGCTGTATTAAAATTGAATGATCAATCGTGTCAAATGCAGCCGTTAGATCTAGAAGTAAAATAACAGAAAGGGCAGATTAGAAATGGGTCGATAGTTACCCAGCACAGAGGGATCAAGATTGTGTTTCTTGAGTAAGGGCCTAACTACAGCCGTCTTCAGTGAGTCTGGAAAGACGTCTGATTGTAGAGAGCTGTTTACAATTTGTAGGATATCTCCAATCACACTGTCTAAAACCTCTTTGAGAAAGGTGGTGGGAATTGTATCCAATAAACAGGAGGATGATGTCATCTGTGAAATGGTTTTTCGGAGTTCGTCTTCATCAATTGTGCAGAAAGACAATAGGCTCCGCCTGGAGAGATCAACCCTGGTACCATTAGCTGCTGTTTGAGGGCTTGAGCTAGCAGCAGCACCATTCATAATATCAGCTCTAATGTTACAAATTTTGTTATCAAAAAAGCATGCAAACTCATTACACTTAGCTTTAGAGGCCGGGAACGACTGCTTGTAGGACTGGGGGGGGGGGGGTTAAAAGTCGTTCAATGGTAGAGAATAAGACTCTGGCATTTTTCTTGTTCTCATTAATAATGCCAGAGAAATAAGCCTGCCTTGCCAGACGCAGGGCTTTGTTATAGGCGACTGTTGACTTTTTAAGAATCTCTAGGTGGATGGTGAGTTTGTTTTTTCTCCAAGCTCGCTCAGCTCTACGACATTCTTGCTTCAGTGAACGTGTATGCTCATTTATCCAGGGTGTTACTCTGGTGTTCTGTTTCTTTTTTGTTTTCATAGGAGCCACTATGTCAAGAGCTGACTCTAGTTTAAGATTAAACATTTGAACCATATCATTCACTAGGGGAGTATCGGACAGGGGGGGGGGCCAGATGACGAGAGAACTCGTTGGCTGCAGATGAGCTAAAAAAAACGCTTTTTTATAGTATATTCAGTGATGTCATATTAAAACACAGCAAATAGTGGTCTGATAGCTCAGGCATTTCAATAGTCCTTTCAACAGTGATGTTCAGACCTCTAGAAATCACCAGGTCCAGAGTGTGCCCCTGTTTATGTGTAGGCCCAACAACATGCTGGATAAACTCAAAGGAGTGCAATAACTCTAAGAAACCCAGAGCCACCGCATTTGAAGCATCGTCCAGGTGTAGATTAAGATCACCTGAGATAAGAGTTCTGTCATAGTTAGTGGAACAGATAGATAAAAGTTCTGATATTTCTGTTAGAAATACAGCTTTGCTGCACTTTGGAGGACGATAATTGGTAATCATTGGCATAGAGGACTGACCCTGTAGTATTGTGGCCTGGTTGAAAGGATGAAAAGCTGCCAAGAGTCAGAGCCTTGAATTTTAAAGTGTCTGAAAAAATGATTGCCAGTCCACCTCCTTTCTTAGCCTCGCAAACAGAGTGAATGAAACTGTAGTTTGCGGGACAGGCTGGCGCTAGGAGAACAGCTCCATCCGAGCCAAGCCATGTCTCTGTTAGAAAGATAATATCTAGCTTCTCTTTACATATTATATCATTTACAGAGGAGGACTTATTTGTTAATGACCTGATGTTAAACAAGGCAAGGTTTAGCTTGTTATCAGATTTTTGGGGGCTGTGATGCCTGTGCGGTACATTAACCAAGCAGCATTCTCTCTTCAAACTACTCCTTGTCTTGGACACTCTATTTGAAATAACAGTATAAATGTTGTGAACCTCAACCTGTACAGTGATTGAAACACCAGGCTTTCTAGAAGCAAGGGGTCCATACATGTTTGTTGCTACGCATAATGGACCCTGTTCATATCAGTGATCAAATGTATTTTCTAGGCTATTTGGAGCTGGGCTTGGCATATGGGAGGCCACCAGTCGATGGCGTCGTGGGAGTAAATCTTCTCGTGGACTCAGAGCAGCAGTCGTACCCAGACAGAGAGCTCTAGGACTCAGAGTCCCCTCCTATATGTTGACTAGGTCTTAATAAACACGACGTTTATTCAGTTGTAGATCACTTTATTCACCGTACACCGGCTCGACATGTAAATGCTGTTCCCTCCACAATTCACATCTGATTACCTGCGCCAACTGCGCATGCGTATCACCCTCAGAGGGTACATTACCATAAAGGAGTACTGTCGTAAAGTGGAACACAAGTTAACAATCTCCCTCTTCTTTCTTTAAAATAAAGAAATGCAATGAAGAAAAGTGCATTTCAATAACATTCAAGAAAATAACAAAAATACAAATCAGCATTTCCCATCTTTCTTTTTTTTTTTTTTTAACAATTTAGGCCACATTCCATAGTCCTTCAGCGAGTGCTTTCAAGAGCACTAGAGGTGATGCTCCCTTCTTCGTGAGACAGTCAGCAAGTTGGGCTTTTGTCACTGACCAGAGCACCTTTTTGATTGTTTTACTCAGAATGAGCTCCTTGATGCCGCTTATGTCTAACCGAAGTCTCTTCTCTGTGACCTGTTTTGTCGACTTAAGGGCATCGTAAAGGGAGTGATTGTCAGTCACACAGACCAAAGCGGGAACATTCAATCCAGCAGTCCCAGTAGTGAGCTCAGAAAAGAGGGTGGCAAGGAAGATGGCATTGTCTATTCCATCCGACATGGCAAGAGTCTCTCCCGCAAGGGTGCTTCGCACCACGCGCCTGATCCTCTTAGATTGCCAACAGAGAGGAGAAAACTTCCCGCTTTCCCCCATGAGTGTGATCAATGTTCCCCCTTGTGTACCTCCATCTGGCAAGTTTCCCAGCGAAGCATCATTGAAAACAGTCAAGTTCAAAGAATCATTATTACCCAAATGTTGAAATTTCAGAGTAACCTTTTCAGCTTTAAGTTTACGAATCACCTTATTTGCATCATGAATAGACTGTACAGTAGCATTTTTTAGAATGGATGCCAAAATACAAACATCAAACATAACATCAGGCCTGGTTTGCCTTGCAACCCAAAGAATTTGTCCTATTGTCGATCTCAGCTGCTCTCTTTCTGTTTCACTAAGAGCTGAATCTCTTTGTATAGCACGTGCTGGCTGCATGTTAATGAGTTGCATGTTGTCAATATAGCTCTGCTGATGCATCTCTATTACACCATTTATAGTGACTATATCCAATCCCACATAGCAGACATTCTCATGTTCCTCGCGTCCCACATGGAACGCAGACTTCAGTCGAGGAATCACATCATTTACAAAGTGTTGAGAGCCAGCCCAGAGAAAATCATCCACATGACATGCCAGTACACCTTTAACTTTGCATTGGTCATCTAACCAATAAAAGACTGCAGGATCCACTTTACCACCAGTGCTAAGCATGATTTATTTCACTCTATTATACCAATAAAGTGATGCATCAGCAAGACCATATACACATTTTTTCATTTCCATAGAATCGCTTTTCTGTTCGCTTCTGGGGGTGGGCGGACATGAATGTCCCTTGACAACTCCATGCCTTGCAAAAAGGCAGATTTGATGTCCATCAAATCACTGCTAGCAATAACCTCAGGGATTCAGAGGCACAGGTTGGTGAATCTTTCTGCAGCTGTTGGATATTAAACTCCTCAAAACCCCTGGCTACAAGCCTAGCTTTAGGTACAATACCCTTGTCAGTTTCTTTTAGACTACAGACCCAACGGGTGGAAACACATTTTCGGCCTGCATCTTCAACCTCTTCAAAAACATCATTATTGATCCAGTTATCAATCTCTATTTGTTTGGCTTCATCAAATGATATGTCTTTTGTTATAAGTACATCAGCATCCCTGACTGCTGAATCGGATTCAATGCTGAGACTATTCACACGTGACAGATCAACTGCCTCCTTTTGACCATGACCCCCATCATTTTCAATAAACTGCAGGTTATACCAATTTCTGTACCCTCCTGTGGCTTTGCCTGCCCTATTTAGGACTTTAGCTCTACATGGAACACTTTCACCTCTTTTCATAAAAGTTACAGTCTGTCCTGTTTTTACATTGACACTTGCAGAAATAACAGGGTTATTATCACAGACATTGTGCTCCATTTCAGTTTGTGTCACATCATTTTGAGTCACTAATGTAGGTGCTCCCTCTCCTGCATTGGACTCCCTGTCACTTTCCTGTCCGTTGTCAGTGTTTTGTTCAGTAAATGAACTACCCGTGGCTCTGTTCACTACATCTGTATTTTCACCATCTGCTGCTTGGTTCTGTACCATCGTCTCACTGTTTGTGTCAGTAAGAACCTCATCTTGAACACGTGTGTGTACCTTATTAAGCCTTAAATGATGTACTCTAACAAGGATACCACCATGTCTTACAAATACAACAGCCCCATCCTGACCAATAACCACCCCTGGTCCCTTCCACTCTGTACTGTCAGCGCGTTTGTAATAGACTTTGTCTCCGGTCTCATATTTTTCACCTGTGGGTCTGAGCTGCTTACGTAGATCCTCTCTGAACATTCAGCTTCAGTGAAAGCTTTCCTAGAAGCATGCAACGCTGATATGTGTTGTCCTACCCTTGCACTTACTGTAGTGCCTTCCAGTGCAGGCAGTTTATCAATTAATACTGATGGAAGATTAGGATTTTGACCAAATACCAGTTGATGAGGGCTATAACCATGAACACTGTGCATACAGTTCTTAGCCATAAGAGCCCAGTCTAGGGCAGTGTGCCAGTCACATCCGTTTTCCTGTCTCACCTTCAGAAGGATGTCAGTGAGAGTCTGATTATGTCTTTCCAACAGCCCGTTGCTCCAGGGACTGTATCCTGCTGTCGTCCTCGTCTCGATGTTGAAGTTTTCTGCCATGTCCCTGAACTCTGCATTATTGAACTCCCACCATTGTCGCTGTACAGAATCCGAGGGGAACCGTGAACACTTATCCATGTGTGGATGAGGGAGTTGACTATTTCAGAGGCTTTCTTTGTTTTCACAATACTTCCTGCGTGTGAATTGGTCAATCACATGTAGATACCATACTCCTGGTTCCAACTCGTGCAGGTCCACCGCCACCGTTTCATTATACTCTGACGCTAGAGGCAGACCAACAGCTGGCTTCGGCTTCGCTTTGCTGTATCTCTGACATATGTCACAATCATGTACTATTTGTTGCAAAATAGTGAGGCATTCCTTGTCTTTGTTTCCCGAGCTCTGGATTAGCCTCTGCAGCCTGTCTGCAGATGAGTGGCCAAACTGTTTGTGTAGCTTAAGGACTTTGCGCTTTTCGGCTGAAGACATGTTTTCCGTCACAGTCAGGACTTCATCTTCAGCTGTCGCTGCGAGTATCACGTCATCTTTCATTCGCCGTGTTGTGTCGTCATTGTCTCTTATGTCCACACAGTAGTGTCCTGAGCTAGTGAACTCAAGAGGAATCTGCTGCTTAAACATTACTGCTCTGTCATTCTCCATGTCTAAAACTGTCCCTGCCTTCTTCAGTGAAGATTTACTCAGTAACAGTGGAATGTCAGCGTTGACGACTTCTGTCTCAATGTGACATTTTGTGTGTCCTATTTTGGCGGGTAGTTTCACTTTTCTGGTGGAATATACCAAGTTGCCATCTCCAAAACGAAATGGTCTGAAACTGGAATTTTCTGTCTTCATCATTTTGTCTGCCTGCTCTTGACTAAGCCCATTAACATAACTATCAAGCCATTTCTCCCGACATACAGTACGAGTGCATGCAGTGTCTATGATGGCGGATCCCACTGATTCAGTTATGAAAATCTCTGCGTCAGACATGGGGTTATTTGTCAACAACGTTATGTTAACTTCATCTACATTTTCGTCTTCAGTTAATCTTACTTGTTCGTTCTTCTTGTGGGGACAGTCCTTGGCCCAATGAAATGTGCTTTGACACACAGCACATCTTGACCGTTTACCGAACTTATCCAATGGGTTGGTGCCCGGCAACAATGTCCGTTCACTCCTTTGTTGAAATGTCGTGTTCCGTCTTCCTTGTCCTTGTCGTTGTCGTTGTTCAGTGAAGAAAGCTGCATCCTGGTTTAGGTGTATCCCGTGTGACGAACCTGGCGCCGTCTTCCCTCCAAAAATCCGCTTGAGTGCTGACTTCATCGATGCAAACTTTAAGTCGGGGCACGCCGTTAGTGCAAGTTGTCTGTCTTTTTCATTGAGGCAGGCCGTGTCTAACAGCTTGAAGGCTAACACCGCATCTGGAAGCACCATGTTGTACTTTTTAATTTGGTTGTAACGCTGCTCAAAGTCGATTATGTAGTCTGCCATGGAAACCGAACTGTCTTTCATTAAACGATCAAACTGGGAATACGCTTCGTACGCGCGGTCCTTTTCTTCTTGCTGAAACACGCCGTCCAGTTTTGCTAATAATGTCGCCATACCAGCATCATTGTCCAAGTCTTCTGCTGATATCTCCATAGCGATTTCCCTGGCTCGTCCTTCCAGTCCCAAAGCCACTGCAAGCGCCTGCTTCTTCTTGTCGAGTTCAGTAACTCGCGACCATATGTTGATTTCATTTTTCCAACATTCATACGGCCTGGTTTCGTCAAACTTCGGCGGTACTCTGTAGTTTGCAGCCATCTTCAAACCATCCTCTGCTACCAATGTTGACTAGGTCTTAATAAACACGACGTTTATTCAGTTGTAGATCACTTTATTCACCGTTCACTGACTCGACATGTAAACGCTGTTCCCTCCACAATTCACATCTGATTACCTGCGCCAACTGCGCATGCGTATCACCCTCAGAGGGTACATTACCGTAAAGGAGTACTGTCGTAAAGTGGAACACAAGTTAACACTATATACAGCTTTATTTTGACATCAGGCCTAAATGGGATACCGTTGACAATGAAGGGAAAATGTATGTTATCTTCAGACAGTTTACCATCGACGATGAAAGGAGAAATTAGGTCAAATGTTACTAGGACACATAGGAGACATGTAGGACACATAGGACACATGTAGGACACATAGGAGACATGTAGGACACATAGGAGACATGTAGGACACGTAGGAGACATGTAGGACACATAGGAGACATGTAGGACACATAGGAGACATGTAGGACACATAGGACACATAGGAGACATGTAGGACACATAGGAGACATGTAGGACACATAGGAGACATGTAGGACACGTAGGAGACATGCAGGACACATAGGAGACATGTAGGACACATAGGAGACATGTAGGACACATAGGAGACATGTAGGACACATAGGAGACATGTAGGACACATAGGAGACATGTAGGACACATAGGACACATAGGAGACATGTAGGACACATAGGAGACATGTAGGACACATAGGACACATGTAGGACACATAGGACACATGTAGGACACATAGGAGACATGTAGGA
>NC_136806.1:2723923-2731305 GCF_951216825.1 Electrona antarctica
AAACAGGTTGGTATTATAATCAGGACTAGAGACTATAAAACAGGGTGGTATTATAATCAGGACTAGAGACTATAAAACAGGGTGGTATTATAATCAGGACTAGTAGAGACTATAAAACAGGGTGGTATTATAATCAGGACTAGAGACTATAAAACAGGGTGGTATTATAATCAGGACTAGACTATAAAACAGGGTGGTATTATAATCAGGACTAGACTATAAAACAGGGTGGTATTATAATCAGGACTAGACTATAAAACAGGGTGGTATTATAATCAGGACTAGACTATAAAACAGGGTGGTATTATAATCAGGACTAGTAGAGACTATAAAACAGGGTGGTATTATAATCAGGACTAGTAGAGACTATAAAACAGGGTGGTATTATAATCAGGACTAGAGACTATAAAACAGGGTGGTATTATAATCAGGACTAGTAGAGACTATAAAACAGGGTGGTATTATAATCAGGACTAGTAGAGACTATAAAACAGGTTGGTATTATAATCAGGACTAGAGACTATAAAACAGGGTGGTATTATAATCAGGACTAGAGACTATAAAACAGGGTGGTATTATAATCAGGACTAGTAGAGACTATAAAACAGGGTGGTATTATAATCAGGACTAGAGACTATAAAACAGGGTGGTATTATAATCAGGACTAGAGACTATAAAACAGGGTGGTATTATAATCAGGACTAGACTATAAAACAGGGTGGTATTATAATCAGGACTAGACTATAAAACAGGGTGGTATTATAATCAGGACTAGACTATAAAACAGGGTGGTATTATAATCAGGACTAGACTATAAAACAGGGTGGTATTATAATCAGGACTAGTAGAGACTATAAAACAGGGTGGTATTATAATCAGGACTAGTAGAGACTATAAAACAGGGTGGTATTATAATCAGGACTAGACTATAAAACAGGGTGGTATTATAATCAGGACTAGACTATAAAACAGGGTGGTATTATAATCAGGACTAGTAGAGACTATAAAACAGGGTGGTATTATAATCAGGACTAGACTATAAAACAGGGTGGTATTATAATCAGGACTAGTAGAGACTATAAAACAGGGTGGTATTATAATCAGGACTAGACTATAAAACAGGGTGGTATTATAATCAGGACTAGACTATAAAACAGGGTGGTATTATAATCAGGACTAGACTATAAAACATGGTGGTATTATAATCAGGACTAGACTATAAAACAGGGTGGTATTATAATCAGGACTAGTAGAGACTATAAAACAGGGTGGTATTATAATCAGGACTAGTAGAGACTATAAAACAGGGTGGTATTATAATCAGGACTAGACTATAAAACAGGGTGGTATTATAATCAGGACTAGACTATAAAACAGGGTGGTATTATAATCAGGACTAGAGTATAAAACAGGGTGGTATTATAATCAGGACTAGTAGAGACTATAAAACAGGGTGGTATTATAATCAGGACTAGACTATAAAACAGGGTGGTATTATAATCAGGACTAGACTATAAAACAGGGTGGTATTATAATCAGGACTAGAGTATAAAACAGGGTGGTATTATAATCAGGACTAGTAGAGACTATAAAACAGGGTGGTATTATAATCAGGACTAGACTATAAAACAGGGTGGTATTATAATCAGGACTAGAGACTATAAAACAGGGTGGTATTATAATCAGGACTAGAGACTATAAAACAGGGTGGTATTATAATCAGGACTAGTAGAGACTATAAAACAGGGTGGTATTATAATCAGGACTAGACTATAAAACAGGGTGGTATTATAATCAGGACTAGACTATAAAACAGGGTGGTATTATAATCAGGACTAGTAGAGACTATAAAACAGGTTGGTATTATAATCAGGACTAGAGACTATAAAACAGGGTGGTATTATAATCAGGACTAGAGACTATAAAACAGGGTGGTATTATAATCAGGACTAGTAGAGACTATAAAACAGGGTGGTACTATAATCAGGACTAGAGACTATAAAACAGGGTGGTATTATATACAAGACTAGTAGAGACTATAAAACAGGGTGGTATTATAATCAGGACTAGTAGATACTATAAAACAGGGTGGTATTATAATCAGGACTAGTAGAGACTATAAAACAGGGTGGTATTATAATCAGGACTAGTAGAGACTATAAAACAGGGTGGTATTATAATCAAGACTAGTAGAGACTATAAAACAGGGTGGTATTATAATCAGGACTAGTAGATACTATAAAACAGGGTGGTACTATAATCAGGACTAGAGACTATAAAACAGGGTGGTATTATAATCAGGACTAGTAGAGACTATAAAACAGGGTGGTATTATAATCAGGACTAGACTATAAAACAGGGTGGTATTATAATCAGGACTAGAGACTATAAAACAGGGTGGTATTATAATCAGGACTAGAGACTATAAAACAGGGTGGTATTATAACCAGGACTAGACTATAAAACAGGGTGGTATTATAACCAGGACTAGACTATAAAACAGGGTGGTATTATAATCAGGACTAGTAGAGACTATAAAACAGGGTGGTATTATAACCAGGACTAGACTATAAAACAGGGTGGTATTATAATCAGGACTAGACTATAAAACAGGGTGGTATTATAATCAGGACTAGTAGAGACTATAAAACAGGGTGGTATTATAATCAGGACTAGTAGAGACTATAAAACAGGGTGGTATTATAATCAGGACTAGTAGAGACTATAAAACAGGGTGGTATTATAATCAGGACTAGTAGAGACTATAAAACAGGGTGGTATTATAATCAGGACTAGTAGAGACTATAAAACAGGGTGGTATTATAATCAGGACTAGACTATAAAACAGGGTGGTATTATAATCAGGACTAGAGACTATAAAACAGGGTGGTATTATAATCAGGACTAGTAGAGACTATAAAACAGGGTGGTATTATAATCAGGACTAGTAGAGACTATAAAACAGGGTGGTATTATAATCAGGACTAGAGACTATAAAACAGGGTGGTATTATAATCAGGACTAGTAGAGACTATAAAACAGGGTGGTATTATAATCAGGACTAGTAGAGACTATAAAACAGGGTGGTATTATAATCAGGACTAGACTATAAAACAGGGTGGTATTATAATCAGGACTAGAGACTATAAAACAGGGTGGTATTATAATCAGGACTAGAGACTATAAAACAGGGTGGTATTATAATCAGGACTAGTAGATACTATAAAACAGGGTGGTATTATAACCAGGACTAGACTATAAAACAGGGTGGTATTATAATCAGGACTAGTAGAGACTATAAAACAGGGTGGTATTATAACCAGGACTAGACTATAAAACAGGGTGGTATTATAATCAGGACTAGTAGAGACTATAAAACAGGGTGGTATTATAATCAGGACTAGTAGAGACTATAAAACAGGGTGGTATTATAATCAGGACTAGACTATAAAACAGGGTGGTATTAAAATCAGGACTAGAGACTATAAAACAGGGTGGTATTATAATCAGGACTAGACTATAAAACAGGGTGGTATTATAATCAGGACTAGAGACTATAAAACAGGGTGGTATTATAATCAGGACTAGAGACTATAAAACAGGGTGGTATTATAATCAGGACTAGAGACTATAAAACAGGGTGGTATTATAATCAGGACTAGTAGAGACTATAAAACAGGGTGGTATTATAATCAGGACTAGACTATAAAACAGGGTGGTATTATAATCAGGACTAGAGACTATAAAACAGGGTGGTATTATAATCAGGACTAGTAGAGACTATAAAACAGGGTGGTATTATAATCAGGACTAGACTATAAAACAGGGTGGTATTATAATCAGGACTAGAGACTATAAAACAGGGTGGTATTATAATCAGGACTAGAGACTATAAAACAGGGTGGTATTATAATCAGGACTAGAGACTATAAAACAGGGTGGTATTATAATCAGGACTAGACCTATAAAACAGGTTGGTATTATAATAAGGACTAGAGACTATAAAACAGGGTGGTATTATAATCAGGACTAGTAGAGACTATAAAACAGGGTGGTATTATAATCAGGACTAGAGACTATAAAACAGGGTGGTATTATAATCAGGACTAGTAGAGACTATAAAACAGGGTGGTATTATAATCAGGACTAGACTATAAAACAGGGTGGTATTATAATCAGGACTAGAGACTATAAAACAGGGTGGTATTATAATCAGGACTAGAGACTATAAAACAGGGTGGTATTATAATCAGGACTAGACTATAAAACAGGTTGGTATTATAATAAGGACTAGAGACTATAAAACAGGGTGGTATTATAATCAGGACTAGAGACTATAAAACAGGTTGGTATTATAATCAGGACTAGAGACTATAAAACAGGGTGGTATTATAATCAGGACTAGAGACTATAAAACAGGGTGGTATTATAATCAGGACTAGAGACTATAAAACAGGGTTGGTATTATAATCAGGACTAGAGACTATAAAACAGGGTGGTATTATAATCAGGACTAGAGACTATAAAACAGGGTGGTATTATAATCAGGACTAGTAGAGACTATAAAACAGGGTGGTATTATAATCAGGACTAGTGTAGACTATAAAACAGGGTGGTATTATAATCAGGACTAGACTATAAAACAGGTTGGTATTATAATAAGGACTAGAGACTATAAAACAGGGTGGTATTATAATCAGGACTAGAGACTATAAAACAGGGTGGTATTATAATCAGGACTAGAGACTATAAAACAGGGTGGTATTATAATCAGGACTAGTAGAGACTATAAAACAGGGTGGTATTATAATCAGGACTAGACTATAAAACAGGGTGGTATTATAATCAGGACTAGAGACTATAAAACAGGGTGGTATTATAATCAGGACTAGTAGAGACTATAAAACAGGGTGGTATTATAATCAGGACTAGTGTAGACTATAAAACAGGGTGGTATTATAATCAGGACTAGAGACTATAAAACAGGGTGGTATTATAATCAGGACTAGTAGAGACTATAAAACAGGGTGGTATTATAATCCAGGACTAGACTATAAAACAGGGTGGTATTATAATCAGGACTAGTAGAGACTATAAAACAGGGTGGTATTATAATCAGGACTAGACTATAAAACAGGGTGGTATTATAATCAGGACTAGAGACTATAAAACAGGGTGGTATTATAATCAGGACTAGAGACTATAAAACAGGGTGGTATTATAATCAGGACTAGTAGAGACTATAAAACAGGGTTGGTATTATAATCAGGACTAGAGACTATAAAACAGGGTGGTATTATAATCAGGACTAGAGACTATAAAACAGGGTGGTATTATAATCAGGCACTAGAGACTATAAAACAGGTTGGTATTATAATCAGGACTAGTAGAGACTATAAAACAGGGTGGTATTATAATCAGGACTAGTAGAGACTATAAAACAGGGTGGTATTATAATCAGGACTAGTAGAGACTATAAAACAGGGTGGTATTATAATCAGGACTAGACTATAAAACAGGTTGGTATTATAATCAGGACTAGAGACTATAAAACAGGGTGGTATTATAATCAGGACTAGAGACTATAAAACAGGGTGGTATTATAATCAGGACTAGACTATAAAACAGGTTGGTATTATAATCAGGACTAGTAGAGACTATAAAACAGGGTGGTATTATAATCAGGACTAGTAGAGACTATAAAACAGGGTGGTATTATAATCAGGACTAGTAGAGACTATAAAACAGGGTGGTATTATAATCAGGACTAGTAGAGACTATAAAACAGGGTGGTATTATAATCAGGACTAGACTATAAAACAGGGTGGTATTATAATCAGGACTAGAGACTATAAAACAGGGTGGTATTATAATCAGGACTAGTAGAGACTATAAAACAGGGTGGTATTATAATCAGGACTAGTAGAGACTATAAAACAGGGTGGTATTATAATCAGGACTAGTAGAGACTATAAAACAGGGTGGTATTATAATCAGGACTAGAGACTATAAAACAGGGTGGTATTATAATCAGGACTAGACTATAAAACAGGGTGGTATTATAATCAGGACTAGTAGAGACTATAAAACAGGGTGGTATTATAATCAGGACTAGTAGAGACTATAAAACAGGGTGGTATTATAATCAGGACTAGAGACTATAAAACAGGGTGGTATTATAATCAGGACTAGACTATAAAACAGGGTGGTATTATAATCAGGACTAGTAGAGACTATAAAACAGGGTGGTATTATAATCAGGACTAGTAGACTATAAAACAGGGTGGTATTATAATCAGGACTAGTAGAGACTATAAAACAGGGTGGTATTATAATCAGGACTAGAGACTATAAAACAGGGTGGTATTATAATCAGGACTAGAGACTATAAAACAGGGTGGTATTATAATCAGGACTAGTAGAGACTATAAAACAGGGTGGTATTATAATCAGGACTAGTAGAGACTATAAAACAGGGTGGTATTATAATCAGGACTAGTAGAGACTATAAAACAGGGTGGTATTATAATCAGGACTAGTAGAGACTATAAAACAGGGTGGTATTATAATCAGGACTAGAGACTATAAAACAGGGTGGTATTATAATCAGGACTAGTAGAGACTATAAAACAGGGTGGTATTATAATCAGGACTAGTAGAGACTATAAAACAGGGTGGTATTATAATCAGGACTAGAGACTATAAAACAGGGTGGTATTATAATCAGGACTAGTAGAGACTATAAAACAGGGTGGTATTATAATCAGGACTAGTAGAGACTATAAAACAGGGTGGTATTATAATCAGGACTAGTAGAGACTATAAAACAGGGTGGTATTATAATCAGGACTAGAGACTATAAAACAGGGTGGTATTATAATCAGGACTAGAGACTATAAAACAGGGTGGTATTATAATCAGGACTAGTAGAGACTATAAAACAGGGTGGTATTATAATCAGGACTAGACTATAAAACAGGGTGGTATTATAATCAGGACTAGAGACTATAAAACAGGGTGGTATTATAATCAGGACTAGAGACTATAAAACAGGGTGGTATTATAATCAGGACTAGTAGAGACTATAAAACAGGGTGGTATTATAATCAGGACTAGTAGAGACTATAAAACAGGGTGGTATTATAATCAGGACTAGTAGAGACTATAAAACAGGGTGGTATTATAATCAGGACTAGAGACTATAAAACAGGGTGGTATTATAATCAGGACTAGACTATAAAACAGGGTGGTATTATAATCAGGACTAGACTATAAAACAGGGTGGTATTATAATCAGGACTAGTGTAGACTATAAAACAGGGTGGTATTATAATCAGGACTAGAGACTATAAAACAGGGTGGTATTATAATCAGGACTAGTA
>NC_136806.1:2731505-2746505 GCF_951216825.1 Electrona antarctica
GACTACTCTATGGTGTATTGAAGTGGACTCGGACCCAGACTACTCTATGGTGTATTGAAGTGGACTCGGACCCAGACTACTCTATGGTGTATTGAAGTGGACTCGGACCCAGACTACTCTATGGTGTATTGAAGTGGACTCGGACCCAGACTACTCTATGGTGTATTGAAGTGGACTCGGACCCAGACTACTCTATGGTGTATTGAAGTGGACTCGGACCCAGACTACTCTATGGTGTATTGAAGTGGACTCGGACCCAGACTACTCTATGGTGTATTGAAGTGGACTCGGACCCAGACTACTCTATGGTGTATTGAAGTGGACTCGGACCCAGACTACTCTATGGTGTATTGAAGTGGACTCGGACCCAGACTACTCTATGGTGTATTGAAGTGGACTCGGACCCAGACTACTCTATGGTGTATTGAAGTGGACTCGGACCCAGACTACTCTATGGTGTATTGAAGTGGACTCGGACCCAGACTACTCTATGGTGTATTGAAGTGGACTCGGACCCAGACTACTCTATGGTGTATTGAAGTGGACTCGGACCCAGACTACTCTATGGTGTATTGAAGTGGACTCGGACCCAGACTACTCTATGGTGTATTGAAGTGGACTCGGACCCAGACTACTCTATGGTGTATTGAAGTGGACTCGGACCCAGACTACTCTATGGTGTATTGAAGTGGACTCGGACCCAGACTACTCTATGGTGTATTGAAGTGGACTCGGACCCAGACTACTCTATGGTGTATTGAAGTGGACTCGGACCCAGACTACTCTATGGTGTATTGAAGTGGACTCGGACCCAGACTACTCTATGGTGTATTGAAGTGGACTCGGACCCAGACTACTCTATGGTGTATTGAAGTGGACTCGGACCCAGACTACTCTATGGTGTATTGAAGTGGACTCGGACCCAGACTACTCTATGGTGTATTGAAGTGGACTCGGACCCAGACTACTCTATGGTGTATTGAAGTGGACTCGGACCCAGACTACTCTATGGTGTATTGAAGTGGACTCGGACCCAGACTACTCTATGGTGTATTGAAGTGGACTCGGACCCAGACTACTCTATGGTGTATTGAAGTGGACTCGGACCCAGACTACTCTATGGTGTATTGAAGTGGACTCGGACCCAGACTACTCTATGGTGTATTGAAGTGGACTCGGACCCAGACTACTCTATGGTGTATTGAAGTGGACTCGGACCCAGACTACTCTATGGTGTATTGAAGTGGACTCGGACCCAGACTACTCTATGGTGTATTGAAGTGGACTCGGACCCAGACTACTCTATGGTGTATTGAAGTGGACTCGGACCCAGACTACTCTATGGTGTATTGAAGTGGACTCGGACCCAGACTACTCTATGGTGTATTGAAGTGGACTCGGACCCAGACTACTCTATGGTGTATTGAAGTGGACTCGGACCCAGACTACTCTATGGTGTATTGAAGTGGACTCGGACCCAGACTACTCTATGGTGTATTGAAGTGGACTCGGACCCAGACTACTCTATGGTGTATTGAAGTGGACTCGGACCCAGACTACTCTATGGTGTATTGAAGTGGACTCGGACCCAGACTACTCTATGGTGTATTGAAGTGGACTCGGACCCAGACTACTCTATGGTGTATTGAAGTGGACTCGGACCCAGACTACTCTATGGTGTATTGAAGTGGACTCGGACCCAGACTACTCTATGGTGTATTGAAGTGGACTCGGACCCAGACTACTCTATGGTGTATTGAAGTGGACTCGGACCCAGACTACTCTATGGTGTATTGAAGTGGACTCGGACCCAGACTACTCTATGGTGTATTGAAGTGGACTCGGACCCAGACTACTCTATGGTGTATTGAAGTGGACTCGGACCCAGACTACTCTATGGTGTATTGAAGTGGACTCGGACCCAGACTACTCTATGGTGTATTGAAGTGGACTCGGACCCAGACTACTCTATGGTGTATTGAAGTGGACTCGGACCCAGACTACTCTATGGTGTATTGAAGTGGACTCGGACCCAGACTACTCTATGGTGTATTGAAGTGGACTCGGACCCAGACTACTCTATGGTGTATTGAAGTGGACTCGGACCCAGACTACTCTATGGTGTATTGAAGTGGACTCGGACCCAGACTACTCTATGGTGTATTGAAGTGGACTCGGACCCAGACTACTCTATGGTGTATTGAAGTGGACTCGGACCCAGACTACTCTATGGTGTATTGAAGTGGACTCGGACCCAGACTACTCTATGGTGTATTGAAGTGGACTCGGACCCAGACTACTCTATGGTGTATTGAAGTGGACTCGGACCCAGACTACTCTATGGTGTATTGAAGTGGAGTCAGACCCAGACTACTCTATGGTGTATTGAAGTGGACTCGGACCCAGACTACTCTATGGTGTATTGAAGTGGACTCGGACCCAGACTACTCTATGGTGTATTGAAGTGGACTCGGACCCAGACTACTCTATGGTGTATTGAAGTGGACTCGGACCCAGACTACTCTATGGTGTATTGAAGTGGACTCGGACCCAGACTACTCTATGGTGTATTGAAGTGGAGTCAGACCCAGACTACTCTATGGTGTATTGAAGTGGACTCGGACCCAGACTACTCTATGGTGTATTGAAGTGGACTCGGACCCAGACTACTCTATGGTGTATTGAAGTGGACTCGGACCCAGACTACTCTATGGTGTATTGAAGTGGACTCGGACCCAGACTACTCTATGGTGTATTGAAGTGGACTCGGACCCAGACTACTCTATGGTGTATTGAAGTGGACTCGGACCCAGACTACTCTATGGTGTATTGAAGTGGACTCGGACCCAGACTACTCTATGGTGTATTGAAGTGGACTCGGACCCAGACTACTCTATGGTGTATTGAAGTGGACTCGGACCCAGACTACTCTATGGTGTATTGAAGTGGACTCGGACCCAGACTACTCTATGGTGTATTGAAGTGGACTCGGACCCAGACTACTCTATGGTGTATTGAAGTGGACTCGGACCCAGACTACTCTATGGTGTATTGAAGTGGACTCGGACCCAGACTACTCTATGGTGTATTGAAGTGGACTCGGACCCAGACTACTCTATGGTGTATTGAAGTGGACTCGGACCCAGACTACTCTATGGTGTATTGAAGTGGACTCGGACCCAGACTACTCTATGGTGTATTGAAGTGGACTCGGACCCAGACTACTCTATGGTGTATTGAAGTGGACTCGGACCCAGACTACTCTATGGTGTATTGAAGTGGACTCGGACCCAGACTACTCTATGGTGTATTGAAGTGGACTCGGACCCAGACTACTCTATGGTGTATTGAAGTGGACTCGGACCCAGACTACTCTATGGTGTATTGAAGTGGACTCGGACCCAGACTACTCTATGGTGTATTGAAGTGGACTCGGACCCAGACTACTCTATGGTGTATTGAAGTGGACTCGGACCCAGACTACTCTATGGTGTATTGAAGTGGACTCGGACCCAGACTACTCTATGGTGTATTGAAGTGGACTCGGACCCAGACTACTCTATGGTGTATTGAAGTGGACTCGGACCCAGACTACTCTATGGTGTATTGAAGTGGACTCGGACCCAGACTACTCTATGGTGTATTGAAGTGGACTCGGACCCAGACTACTCTATGGTGTATTGAAGTGGACTCGGACCCAGACTACTCTATGGTGTATTGAAGTGGACTCGGACCCAGACTACTCTATGGTGTATTGAAGTGGACTCGGACCCAGACTACTCTATGGTGTATTGAAGTGGACTCGGACCCAGACTACTCTATGGTGTATTGAAGTGGACTCGGACCCAGACTACTCTATGGTGTATTGAAGTGGACTCGGACCCAGACTACTCTATGGTGTATTGAAGTGGACTCGGACCCAGACTACTCTATGGTGTATTGAAGTGGACTCGGACCCAGACTACTCTATGGTGTATTGAAGTGGACTCGGACCCAGACTACTCTATGGTGTATTGAAGTGGACTCGGACCCAGACTACTCTATGGTGTATTGAAGTGGACTCGGACCCAGACTACTCTATGGTGTATTGAAGTGGACTCGGACCCAGACTACTCTATGGTGTATTGAAGTGGACTCGGACCCAGACTACTCTATGGTGTATTGAAGTGGACTCGGACCCAGACTACTCTATGGTGTATTGAAGTGGACTCGGACCCAGACTACTCTATGGTGTATTGAAGTGGACTCGGACCCAGACTACTCTATGGTGTATTGAAGTGGACTCGGACCCAGACTACTCTATGGTGTATTGAAGTGGACTCGGACCCAGACTACTCTATGGTGTATTGAAGTGGACTCGGACCCAGACTACTCTATGGTGTATTGAAGTGGACTCGGACCCAGACTACTCTATGGTGTATTGAAGTGGACTCGGACCCAGACTACTCTATGGTGTATTGAAGTGGACTCGGACCCAGACTACTCTATGGTGTATTGAAGTGGACTCGGACCCAGACTACTCTATGGTGTATTGAAGTGGACTCGGACCCAGACTACTCTATGGTGTATTGAAGTGGACTCGGACCCAGACTACTCTATGGTGTATTGAAGTGGACTCGGACCCAGACTACTCTATGGTGTATTGAAGTGGACTCGGACCCAGACTACTCTATGGTGTATTGAAGTGGACTCGGACCCAGACTACTCTATGGTGTATTGAAGTGGACTCGGACCCAGACTACTCTATGGTGTATTGAAGTGGACTCGGACCCAGACTACTCTATGGTGTATTGAAGTGGACTCGGACCCAGACTACTCTATGGTGTATTGAAGTGGACTCGGACCCAGACTACTCTATGGTGTATTGAAGTGGACTCGGACCCAGACTACTCTATGGTGTATTGAAGTGGACTCGGACCCAGACTACTCTATGGTGTATTGAAGTGGACTCGGACCCAGACTACTCTATGGTGTATTGAAGTGGACTCGGACCCAGACTACTCTATGGTGTATTGAAGTGGACTCGGACCCAGACTACTCTATGGTGTATTGAAGTGGACTCGGACCCAGACTACTCTATGGTGTATTGAAGTGGACTCGGACCCAGACTACTCTATGGTGTATTGAAGTGGACTCGGACCCAGACTACTCTATGGTGTATTGAAGTGGACTCGGACCCAGACTACTCTATGGTGTATTGAAGTGGACTCGGACCCAGACTACTCTATGGTGTATTGAAGTGGACTCGGACCCAGACTACTCTATGGTGTATTGAAGTGGACTCGGACCCAGACTACTCTATGGTGTATTGAAGTGGACTCGGACCCAGACTACTCTATGGTGTATTGAAGTGGACTCGGACCCAGACTACTCTATGGTGTATTGAAGTGGACTCGGACCCAGACTACTCTATGGTGTATTGAAGTGGACTCGGACCCAGACTACTCTATGGTGTATTGAAGTGGACTCGGACCCAGACTACTCTATGGTGTATTGAAGTGGACTCGGACCCAGACTACTCTATGGAGTATTGAAGTGGACTCGGACCCAGACTACTCTATGGTGTATTGAAGTGGACTCGGACCCAGACTACTCTATGGTGTATTGAAGTGGACTCGGACCCAGACTACTCTATGGTGTATTGAAGTGGACTCGGACCCAGACTACTCTATGGTGTATTGAAGTGGACTCGGACCCAGACTTTTAAAAACGTCTGGGTTTCCGAGGCTATATTGTGATTGACAGGTTTCTTGGCCAAGCCCCCATAGAGGCTCTATGCGACGCCCTATAGGGCCTAGGATTGTTTTCATTGTGGTGCTCTGTATGAGGGTAGGGTAGTGACCGGTACCTTGGGCACAGTGTAGGGGTAGGGTAGTGACCGGTACCTTGGGCACAGTGTAGGGTAGTGACCGGTACCTTGGGCACAGCGTAGGGTAGTGACCGGTACCTTGGGCACAGTGTAGGGTAGTGACCGGTACCTTGGGCACAGCGTAGGGTAGTGACCGGTACCTTGGGCACAGTGTAGGGTAGTGACCGGTACCTTGGGCACAGTGTAGGGTAGTGACCGGTACCTTGGGCACAGTGTAGGGTAGTGACCGGTACCTTGGGCACAGTGTAGGGTAGTGACCGGTACCTTGGGCAGTGTAGGGTAGTGACCGGTACCTTGGGCACAGCGTAGGGTAGTGACCGGTACCTTGGGCACAGTGTAGGGGTAGGGTAGTGACCGGTACCTTGGGCACAGTGTAGGGTAGTGACCGGTACCTTGGGCACAGCGTAGGGTAGTGACCGGTACCTTGGGCACAGTGTAGGGTAGTGACCGGTACCTTGGGCACAGTGTAGGGTAGTGACCGGTACCTTGGGCACAGTGTAGGGGTAGGGTAGTGACCGGTACCTTGGGCACAGTGTAGGGTAGTGACCGGTACCTTGGGCACAGCGTAGGGTAGTGACCGGTACCTTGGGCACAGTGTAGGGGTAGGGTAGTGACCGGTACCTTGGGCACAGTGTAGGGGTAGGGTAGTGACCGGTACCTTGGGCACAGCGTAGGGTAGTGACCGGTACCTTGGGCACAGTGTAGGGTAGTGACCGGTACCTTGGGCACAGCGTAGGGTAGTGACCGGTACCTTGGGCACAGCGTAGGGTAGTGACCGGTACCTTGGGCACAGTGTAGGGTAGTGACCGGTACCTTGGGCACAGCGTAGGGTAGTGACCGGTACCTAGGGCACAGTGTAGGGTAGTGACCGGTACCTTGGGCACAGTGTAGGGTAGTGACCGGTACCTTGGGCACAGTGTAGGGTAGTGACCGGTACCTTGGGCACAGTGTAGGGTAGTGACCGGTACCTTGGGCACAGTGTAGGGTAGTGACCGGTACCTTGGGCACAGCGTAGGGTAGTGACCGGTACCTTGGGCACAGTGTAGGGTAGTGACCGGTACCTTGGGCACAGTGTAGGGTAGTGACCGGTACCTTGGGCACAGCGTAGGGTAGTGACCGGTACCTAGGGCACAGTGTAGGGTAGTGACCGGTACCTTGGGCACAGTGTAGGGTAGTGACCGGTACCTTGGGCACAGCGTAGGGTAGCGATCGGTACCTTGGGCACAGTGTAGGGGTAGGGTAGTGACCGGTACCTTGGGCACAGCGTAGGGTAGTGACCGGTACCTTGGGCACAGCGTAGGGTAGTGACCGGTACCTTGGGCACAGCGTAGGGTAGTGACCGGTACCTTGGGCACAGCGTAGGGTAGTGACCGGTACCTTGGGCACAGCGTAGGGTAGTGACCGGTACCTTGGGCACAGCGTAGGGTAGTGACCGGTACCTTGGGCACAGCGTAGGGTAGTGACCGGTACCTTGGGCACAGTGTAGGGTAGTGACCGGTACCTTGGGCACAGCGTAGGGTAGTGACCGGTACCTTAGGCACAGCGTAGGGTAGTGACCGGTACCTTGGGCACAGTGTAGGGTAGTGACCGGTACCTTGGGCACAGTGTAGGGTAGTGACCGGTACCTTGGGCACAGCGTAGGGTAGTGACCGGTACCTTGGGCACAGCGTAGGGTAGTGACCGGTACCTTGGGCACAGTGTAGGGGTAGGGTAGTGACCGGTACCTTGGGCACAGCGTAGGGTAGTGACCGGTACCTTGGGCACAGTGTAGGGTAGTGACCGGTACCTTGGGCACAGCGTAGGGTAGTGACCGGTACCTTGGGCACAGTGTAGGGGTAGGGTAGTGACCGGTACCTTGGGCACAGTGTAGGGTAGTGACCGGTACCTTGGGCACAGTGTAGGGTAGTGACCGGTACCTTGGGCACAGCGTAGGGTAGTGACCGGTACCTTGGGCACAACGTAGGGTAGTGACCGGTACCTTGGGCACAGCGTAGGGTAGTGACCGGTACCTTGGGCACAGTGTAGGGTAGTGACCGGTACCTTGGGCACAGTGTAGGGGTAGGGTAGTGACCGGTACCTTGGGCACAGTGTAGGGTAGTGACCGGTACCTTGGGCACAGTGTAGGGGTAGGGTAGTGACCGGTACCTTGGGCACAGTGTAGGGTAGTGACCGGTACCTTGGGCACAGTGTAGGGTAGTGACCGGTACCTTGGGCACAGTGTAGGGTAGTGACCGGTACCTTGGGCACAGTGTAGGGTAGTGACCGGTACCTTGGGCACAGTGTAGGGGTAGGGTAGTGACCGGTACCTTGGGCACAGCGTAGGGGTAGGGTAGTGACCGGTACCTTGGGCACAGTGTAGGGGTAGGGTAGTGACCGGTACCTTGGGCACAGCGTAGGGTAGTGACCGGTACCTTGGGCACAGCGTAGGGGTAGGGTAGTGACCGGTACCTTGGGCACAGCGTAGGGTAGTGACCGGTACCTTGGGCACAGCGTAGGGTAGTGACCGGTACCTTGGGCACAGTGTAGGGTAGTGACCGGTACCTTGGGCACAGTGTAGGGTAGTGACCGGTACCTTGGGCACAGTGTAGGGTAGTGACCGGTACCTTGGGCACAGTGTAGGGTAGTGACCGGTACCTTGGGCACAGTGTAGGGGTAGGGTAGTGACCGGTACCTTGGGCACAGCGTAGGGTAGTGACCGGTACCTTGGGCACAGTGTAGGGGTAGGGTAGTGACCGGTACCTTGGGCACAGTGTAGGGTAGTGACCGGTACCTTGGGCACAGTGTAGGGGTAGGGTAGTGACCGGTACCTTGGGCACAGTGTAGGGTAGTGACCGGTACCTTGGGCACAGTGTAGGGGTAGGGTAGTGACCGGTACCTTGGGCACAGTGTAGGGGTAGGGTAGTGACCGGTACCTTGGGCACAGCGTAGGGTAGTGACCGGTACCTTGGGCACAGTGTAGGGTAGTGACCGGTACCTTGGGCACAGTGTAGGGTAGTGACCGGTACCTTGGGCACAGCGTAGGGTAGTGACCGGTACCTTGGGCACAGCGTAGGGTAGTGACCGGTACCTTGGGCACAGCGTAGGGTAGTGACCGGTACCTTGGGCACAGCGTAGGGTAGTGACCGGTACCTTGGGCACAGTGTAGGGTAGTGACCGGTACCTTGGGCACAGTGTAGGGTAGTGACCGGTACCTTGGGCACAGTGTAGGGTAGTGACCGGTACCTTGGGCACAGCGTAGGGTAGTGACCGGTACCTTGGGCACAGTGTAGGGTAGTGACCGGTACCTTGGGCACAGTGTAGGGGTAGGGTAGTGACCGGTACCTTGGGCACAGTGTAGGGTAGTGACCGGTACCTTGGGCACAGTGTAGGGGTAGGGTAGTGACCGGTACCTTGGGCACAGTGTAGGGGTAGGGTAGTGACCGGTACCTTGGGCACAGTGTAGGGGTAGGGTAGTGACCGGTACCTTGGGCACAGTGTAGGGTAGTGACCGGTACCTTGGGCACAGCGTAGGGTAGTGACCGGTACCTTGGGCACAGTGTAGGGTAGTGACCGGTACCTTGGGCACAGTGTAGGGGTAGGGTAGTGACCGGTACCTTGGGCACAGTGTAGGGTAGTGACCGGTACCTTGGGCACAGCGTAGGGTAGTGACCGGTACCTTGGGCACAGTGTAGGGTAGTGACCGGTACCTTGGGCACAGTGTAGGGGTAGGGTAGTGACCGGTACCTTGGGCACAGTGTAGGGTAGTGACCGGTACCTTGGGCACAGCGTAGGCGGGCCGGACCGCGGCCGGCCGCACCACACTGTGAGAAGAGGAACTCCTCCATTTCCTCCAGAAGAACCGCCTCTGCTGCTGACCGGGCGGGGGGGCATGGCCACCGGGAGGGGGGGCGGGGCCACATGGCGGGGAGGCGGGACCACCGGCAGCACACAGCCTCTGGAGGAGTCTGCCCACACCTAATTATAATAATAATAATAATAATCACATCATCATCATGGATTATACAATGACCACTGTCATAATTAAAATAATAATTAAAAAGAAAAAAAGGGAAGGGTACTACACTTTTTATAGAGTTTTTCTACTTTCTAAATCAGCCCCAAAAAAGTGTTTATTGTCCTGATTTGTTAAGTTGTCTTTGCCCCCGCCCCGCCCCCAACCCTTCCAGTGGAGGGCACCATGTCCCCCGCCCCGCCCCCAAACCTTTCAGTAGAGGGCACCATGTCCCCCGCCCCGCCCCCAACCCTTCCAGTAGAGGGCACCATGTCCCCCGCCCCGCCCCCAACCCTTTCAGTAGAGGGCACCATGTCCCCCGCCCCGCCCCCAAACCTTCCACTAGAGGGCACCATGTCCCCCGCCCCGCCCCCAACCCTTTCAGTAGAGGGCACCATGTCCCCCGCCCCGCCCCCAACCCTTCCAGTAGAGGGCACCATGTCCCCCGCCCCGCCCCCAACCCTTTCAGTAGAGGGCACCATGTCCCCCGCCCCGCCCCCAACCCTTCCAGTGGAGGGCACCATGTCCCCCGCCCCGCCCCCAACCCTTTCAGTAGAGGGCACCATGTCCCCCGCCCCGCCCCCAAACCTTCCACTAGAGGGCACCATGTCCCCCGCCCCGCCCCCAACCCTTTCAGTAGAGGGCACCATGTCCCCCGCCCCGCCCCCAACCCTTCCAGTGGAGGGCACCATGTCCCCCGCCCCGCCCCCAACCCTTTCAGTAGAGGGCACCATGTCCCCCGCCCCGCCCCCAAACCTTCCACTAGAGGGCACCATGTCCCCCCGCCCCGCCCCCAACCCTTCCAGTGGAGGGCACCATGTCCCCCCGCCCCGCCCCCAACCCTTCCAGTAGAGGGCACCATGTCCCCCGCCCCGCCCCCAACCCTTTCAGTAGAGGGCACCATGTCCCCCGCCCCGCCCCCAAACCTTTCAGTAGAGGGCACCATGTCCCCCGCCCCGCCCCCAACCCTTCCAGTAGAGGGCACCATGTCCCCCGCCCCGCCCCCAACCCTTTCAGTAGAGGGCACCATGTCCCCCGCCCCGCCCCCAAACCTTCCACTAGAGGGCACCATGTCCCCCGCCCCGCCCCCAACCCTTTCAGTAGAGGGCACCATGTCCCCCGCCCCGCCCCCAACCCTTCCAGTAGAGGGCACCATGTCCCCCGCCCCGCCCCCAACCCTTTCAGTAGAGGGCACCATGTCCCCCGCCCCGCCCCCAACCCTTCCAGTGGAGGGCACCATGTCCCCCGCCCCGCCCCCAACCCTTTCAGTAGAGGGCACCATGTCCCCCGCCCCGCCCCCAAACCTTCCACTAGAGGGCACCATGTCCCCCCGCCCCGCCCCCAACCCTTTCAGTAGAGGGCACCATGTCCCCCGCCCCGCCCCCAACCCTTCCAGTGGAGGGCACCATGTCCCCCGCCCCGCCCCCAACCCTTTCAGTAGAGGGCACCATGTCCCCCGCCCCGCCCCCAAACCTTCCACTAGAGGGCACCATGTCCCCCGCCCCGCCCCCAACCCTTCCAGTGGAGGGCACCATGTCCCCCGCCCCGCCCCCAACCCTTCCAGTAGAGGGCACCATGTCCCCCGCCCCGCCCCCAACCCTTTCAGTAGAGGGCACCATGTCCCCCGCCCCGCCCCCAAACCTTTCAGTAGAGGGCACCATGTCCCCCGCCCCGCCCCCAACCCTTCCAGTAGAGGGCACCATGTCCCCCGCCCCGCCCCCAACCCTTTCAGTAGAGGGCACCATGTCCCCCGCCCCGCCCCCAAACCTTCCACTAGAGGGCACCATGTCCCCCGCCCCGCCCCCAACCCTTTCAGTAGAGGGCACCATGTCCCCCGCCCCGCCCCCAACCCTTCCAGTAGAGGGCACCATGTCCCCCGCCCCGCCCCCAACCCTTTCAGTAGAGGGCACCATGTCCCCCGCCCCGCCCCCAACCCTTCCAGTGGAGGGCACCATGTCCCCCGCCCCGCCCCCAACCCTTCCAGTAGAGGGCACCATGTCCCCCGCCCCGCCCCCAACCCTTTCAGTAGAGGGCACCATGTCCCCCGCCCCGCCCCCAAACCTTTCAGTAGAGGGCACCATGTCCCCCGCCCCGCCCCCAACCCTTCCAGTAGAGGGCACCATGTCCCCCGCCCCGCCCCCAACCCTTTCAGTAGAGGGCACCATGTCCCCCGCCCCGCCCCCAAACCTTCCACTAGAGGGCACCATGTCCCCCGCCCCGCCCCCAACCCTTTCAGTACAGGGCACCATGTCCCCCGCCCCGCCCCCCAACCCTTCCAGTAGAGGGCACCATGTCCCCCGCCCCGCCCCCAACCCTTCCAGTGGAGGGCACCATGTCCCCCGCCCCGCCCCCAACCCTTTCAGTAGAGGGCACCATGTCCCCCCGCCCCGCCCCCAACCCTTCCAGTAGAGGGCACCATGTCCCCCGCCCCGCCCCCAACCCTTTCAGTAGAGGGCACCATGTCCCCCGCCCCGCCCCCAACCCTTCCAGTAGAGGGCACCATGTCCCCCGCCCCGCCCCCAACCCTTTCAGTAGAGGGCACCATGTCCCCCGCCCCGCCCCCAACCCTTTCAGTAGAGGGCACCATGTCCCCCGCCCCGCCCCCAACCCTTTCAGTAGAGGGCACCATGTCCCCCGCCCCGCCCCCAACCCTTCCAGTAGAGGGCACCATGTCCCCCGCCCCGCCCCCAACCCTTTCAGTAGAGGGCACCATGTCCCCCGCCCCGCCCCCAACCCTTCCAGTAGAGGGCACCATGTCCCCCGCCCCGCCCCCAACCCTTTCAGTAGAGGGCACCATGTCCCCCGCCCCGCCCCCAACCCTTTCAGTAGAGGGCACCATGTCCCCCGCCCCGCCCCCAACCCTTTCAGTAGAGGGCACCATGTCCCCCGCCCCGCCCCCAACCCTTCCAGTGGAGGGCACCATGTCCCCCGGCCCGGCCCCAACCCTTCCAGTAGAGGGCACCATGTCCCCCGCCCCGCCCCCAACCCTTCCAGTAGAGGGCACCATGTCCCCCGCCCCGCCCCCAACCCTTCCAGTAGAGGGCACCATGTCCCCCCGCCCCGCCCCCAACCCTTCCAGTAGAGGGCACCATGTCCCCCGCCCCGCCCCCAACCCTTTCAGTAGAGGGCACCATGTCCCCCGCCCCGCCCCCAACCCTTCCAGTGGAGGGCACCATGTCCCCCGCCCCGCCCCCAACCCTTCCAGTGGAGGGCACCATGTCCCCCGCCCCGCCCCCAACCCTTTCAGTAGAGGGCACCATGTCCCCCGCCCCGCCCCCAACCCTTTCAGTAGAGGGCACCATGTCCCCCGCCCCGCCCCCAACCCTTTCAGTAGAGGGCACCATGTCCCCCGCCCCGCCCCCAACCCTTTCAGTAGAGGGCACCATGTCCCCCGCCCCGCCCCCAACCCTTCCAGTAGAGGGCACCATGTCCCCCGCCCCGCCCCCAACCCTTTCAGTAGAGGGCACCATGTCCCCCGCCCCGCCCCCAACCCTTCCAGTAGAGGGCACCATGTCCCCCGCCCCGCCCCCAACCCTTTCAGTAGAGGGCACCATGTCCCCCGCCCCGCCCCCAACCCTTCCAGTAGAGGGCACCATGTCCCCCGCCCCGCACCCAACCCTTTCAGTAGAGGGCACCATGTCCCCCGCCCCGCCCCCAACCCTTCCAGTAGAGGGCACCATGTCCCCCGCCCCGCCCCCAACCCTTTCAGTAGAGGGCACCATGTCCCCCGCCCCGCCCCCAACCCTTCCAGTAGAGGGCACCATGTCCCCCGCCCCGCCCCCAACCCTTCCAGTAGAGGGCACCATGTCCCCCGCCCCGCCCCCAACCCTTTCAGTAGAGGGCACCATGTCCCCCGCCCCGCCCCCAACCCTTTCAGTAGAGGGCACCATGTCCCCCGCCCCGCCCCCAACCCTTTCAGTAGAGGGCACCATGTCCCCCGCCCCGCCCCCAACCCTTCCAGTGGAGGGCACCATGTCCCCCGCCCCGCCCCCAACCCTTCCAGTAGAGGGCACCATGTCCCCCGCCCTGCCCCCAACCCTTCCAGTAGAGGGCACCATGTCCCCCGCCCCGCCCCCAACCCTTTCAGTAGAGGGCACCATGTGAAACTACATGAAGGCAATGTCGCTGCTAATATACGTCTAGCCCTGGTCCAGTGCTTACAGCGAGTAGAGCGAGTCTCTCTCTGACGCCCTGTGGAAGTCCCTTCCGCAGCCCTCTGGTCATATTCTCACTCCCGTGCGCGGGTTTTCAAATACCAGCAAATAAACAAAACGACGTAACTACTCACCGAAACAAAGCCTGCTAGACCTTAAGGTAAAAGTCTATTCTCGTAGCTGGGAAGCGTCTCAGGTCCCCAGCTTCTCTCTAAAATGCACTTTGTGCCATTTTAATAACGCAATGTACCCTGAATTTACCGGGCAGAATCATTTCTTCTACTATGGCATTTCCGGGTTTTGCCTGCGCCGATCTGGTTGGATTTATTTCATTCAATGATTAAAATAGTGCATTTTAGAGATAAGCTGGGGACCTGAGACGCTTCCCAGCTACGAGAATAGACTTTTACCAAGGTCTAGCAGGCTTTGTTTCGGTGAGTAGTTACGTCGTTTTGTTTATTTGCTGGTATTTGAAAACCCGCGCACGGGAGTGAGAATATGACCAGAGGCCTGCGGAAGGGACTTCCACAGGGCGTCAGAGAGAGACTCGCTCTACTCGCTGTAAGCACTGGACCAGGGCTAATATACGTCATGCCCAGCTGTCAACACATGAGATTCCTCGTTGACATAAACTCAGTGGTGACTCGACTCGTACTAACCACGAAACATTAAATATCAATAAAATAAAAATAAAAATAAACGTAATTGACATTCAGTTTCTGTTGTGCGACGGGCAGATGCAGCCACCCTGCCTACCCGGAAATGTAGTCTCTGGGCTGTTTGACTCGTTTCTAACGGGTATATTTGTACATTTCCACCTTCAGTCGATGCTTCACATCCATATCAGTAAAAAGGCCGGGGTGATCGGTTTATTTTTCAAACACAGTTCTTATATAAGGCGATCTAAAATCCCCCTATGGAGATTACAATGCAAATAAAGTGGACTGACGCCCTCTACTGACAGTGACGTCAGGACTTCGGTGCTC
>NC_136806.1:2754005-2756335 GCF_951216825.1 Electrona antarctica
GTTCACTCTCAGAGTTACAGACCTGTAAGAGTCCATTTGGTTCCATGTGTTACACTCTCAGACCTGTAAGGGTCCATTTGGTTCCATGTGTTACACTCTCAGACCTGTAAGGGTCCATTTGGTTCCATGTGTTACACTCTCAGAGTCACAGACCTGTAAGGGTCCATTTGGTTCCATGTGTTACACTCTCAGACCTGTAAGGGTCCATTTGGTTCCATGTGTTACACTCTCAGACCTGTAAGGGTCCATTTGGTTCCATGTGTTACACTCTCAGAGTCACCCGTAAGGGTCCATTTGGTTCCATGTGTTACACTCTCAGAGGTCCATTTGGTGTTAGTTCTTCATGTGTCCGGCCCCAACAAGGGGTTAAAATAATAAGACAGACACCTGTCTCACCTCTCTCCTTCTCCCTCCACAGGACCTGTCTGTCTCTCTCTCAGCTGGACCATGAGCGATGACGTGCTGTCTCACCCCACTGTGCGTATACCTGTCTGTCTGTCTGTCTGTCTGTCTGTCTGTCTGTCTGTCTGTCTGTAGCGCCCTATAGGAGGGGGTAGCGCCCCCTATAGGAGGGGCTAGCGCCCTAAAAATCTACACTATAGCTGAATATAGGAGGGGCTAGCGCCCTATAAATCTACACTATAGCTGAATATAGGAGGGGCTAGCACCCTATAAATCTACACTATAGCTGAATATAGGAGGGGCTAGCGCCCTATAAATCTACACTATAGCTGAATATAGGAGGGGCTAGCGCCCTATAAATCTACACTATAGCTGAATATAGGAGGGGCTAGCACCCTATAAATCTACACTATAGCTGAATATAGGAGGGGCTAGCGCCCTATAAATCTACACTATAGCTGAATATAGGAGGGGCTAGCGCCCTATAAATCTACACTATAGCTGAATATAGGAGGGGCTAGCGCCCTATAAATCTACACTATAGCTGAATATAGGAGGGGCTAGCGCCCTATAAATCTACACTATAGCTGAATATAGGAGGGGCTAGCGCCCTATAAATCTACACTATAGCTGAATATAGGAGGGGCTAGCGCCCTATAAATCTACACTATAGCTGAATATAAAACCACACATATTACACACAGGAAAGTGTTCTAAATCTTCTAAACGTCATTAACATATGAAGTGTCCCCATTGATGCGCTCCGTCCCCCACTAGGAGGCGCCAGCGGTGTCGCCGGGGGGCCGCGTGGACAGCTATGTCGTCCTGTTGGTGGCGCTGTGCGTGTTGGCTGGAGGGACGCTGGTGCTGCTGTCACTGCTGCTGCTGCTCTGTCACCGCTGGTGTCAGCTGGGAGGACGGCCTTACTGCAGGTACCGTTCACTATTATTCACTATTCACTATTCACTATTCACTATTCACTAGTCACTAGTCACTAGTCACTATTTACTAGTCACTAGTCACTAGTCACTAGTCACTATTCACTATTCACTATTTACTATTTACTATTTACTATTTACTATTCACTATTCACTATGCACGGTTGTTTACTCACTGTAAACAATACATTGTTTACAGTGAGTAAACACCACCACTGGGGGGACACTGGGGAGGCACAAATAAAACAAATGTCCCTGTCTGTCTGTCTGTGTCTGTCTCTGTGTCTGTCTCTGTGTCTGTGTCTGTGTCTGTGTCTGTGTCTGTGTCTGTGTCTGTGTCTCTCTCTCTCTCTCTCTCTCTCTCTCTCTCTCTCTCTCTCTCTCTCTCTCTCTCTCTCTCTCTCTCTCTCTCTCTCTCTCTCTCTCTCTCTCTCTCTCTCTCTCTCTCTTGCGGACAGAGCGAGCGATGACCCAGAGAAGATGAACACCACCTATGTGGAGGACTCTCTACCGACGCAAGGTGAGCCGACGTGGCAGATGGCGACGTGGCGACGTGGCGATGTGGCACGGACGGTTAGCTCAACCGTCTGGGCCTCTAGAGGCTGCTGAGCCAGGCTGACGGTTAGCTCAACCGTCTGGGCCTCTAGAGGCTGCTGAGCCAGGCTGACGGTTAGCTCAACCGTCTGGGCCTCTAGAGGCTGCTGAGCCAGGCTGACGGTTAGCTCAACCGTCTGGGCCTCTAGAGGCTGCTGAGCCAGGCTGACGGTTAGCTCAACCGTCTGGGCCTCTAGAGGCTGCTGAGCCAGGCTGACGGTTAGCTCAACCGTCTGGGCCTCTAGAGGCTGCTGAGCCAGGCTGACGGTTAGCTCAACCGTCTGGGCCTCTAGAGGCTGCTGAGCCAGGCTGACGGTTAGCTCAACCGTCTGGGCCTCTAGAGGCTGCTGAGCCAGGCTGACGGTTAGCTCAACCGTCTGGGCCTGATTATAATAG
>NC_136806.1:2756535-2776535 GCF_951216825.1 Electrona antarctica
GGATACAGAGTGTTGGTCACATGACTATAGAGATACAGAGTGTGGTCACATGACTATAGGGATACAGAGTGTTGGTCACATGACTATAGGGATACAGAGTGTTGGTCACATGACTATAGAGATACAGAGTGTTGGTCACATGACTATAGAGATACAGAGTGTGGTCACATGACTATAGGGATACAGAGTGTTGGTCACATGACTATAGGGATACAGAGTGTGGTCACATGACTATAGGGATACAGAGTGTTGGTCACATGACTATAGGGATACAGAGTGTGGTCACATGACTATAGGGATACAGAGTGTGGTCACATGACTATAGGGATACAGAGTGTGGTCACATGACTATAGGGATACAGAGTGTGGTCACATGACTATAGGGATACAGAGTGTGGTCACATGACTATAGAGATACAGAGTGTTGGTCACATGACTATAGAGATACAGAGTGTGGTCACATGACTATAGGGATACAGAGTGTTGGTCACATGACTATAGGGATACAGAGTGTGGTCACATGACTATAGGGATACAGAGTGTTGGTCACATGACTATAGGATACAGAGTGTGGTCACATGACTATAGGGATACAGAGTGTGGTCACATGACTATAGGGATACAGAGTGTGGTCACATGACTATAGGATACAGAGTGTGGTCACATGACTATAGGGATACAGAGTGTGGTCACATGACTATAGGGATACAGAGTGTGGTCACATGACTATAGGGATACAGAGTGTTGGTCACATGACTATAGGGATACAGAGTGTGGTCACATGACTATAGGGATACAGAGTGTTGGTCACATGACTATAGGGATACAGAGTGTGGTCACATGACTATAGGGATACAGAGTGTTGGTCACATGACTATAGGGATACAGAGTGTTGGTCACATGACTATAGGGATACAGAGTGTGGTCACATGACTATAGGGATACAGAGTGTTGGTCACATGACTATAGGGATACAGAGTGTGGTCACATGACTATAGGGATACAGAGTGTTGGTCACATGACTATAGGGATACAGAGTGTGGTCACATGACTATAGGGATACAGAGTGTGGTCACATGACTATAGGGATACAGAGTGTGGTCACATGACTATAGGGATACAGAGTGTGGTCACATGACTATAGGGATACAGAGTGTTGGTCACATGACTATAGGGATACAGAGTGTGGTCACATGACTATAGGGATACAGAGTGTGGTCACATGACTATAGGGATACAGAGTGTGGTCACATGACTATAGGGATACAGAGTGTGGTCACATGACTATAGGGATACAGAGTGTGGTCACATGACTATAGGGATACAGAGTGTGGTCACATGACTATAGGGATACAGAGTGTGGTCACATGACTATAGGGATACAGAGTGTGGTCACATGACTATAGGGATACAGAGTGTGGTCACATGACTATAGGGATACAGAGTGTGGTCACATGACTATAGGGATACAGAGTGTGGTCACATGACTATAGGGATACAGAGTGTGGTCACATGACTATAGGGATACAGAGTGTGGTCACATGACTATAGGGATACAGAGTGTGGTCACATGACTATAGGATACAGAGTGTGGTCACATGACTATAGGGATACAGAGTGTGGTCACATGACTATAGGGATACAGAGTGTTGGTCACATGACTATAGGGATACAGAGTGTTGGTCACATGACTATAGGGATACAGAGTGTGGTCACATGACTATAGGGATACAGAGTGTTGGTCACATGACTATAGGGATACAGAGTGTGGTCACATGACTATAGGGATACAGAGTGTGGTCACATGACTATAGGGATACAGAGTGTTGGTCACATGACTATAGGGATACAGAGTGTGGTCACATGACTATAGGGATACAGAGTGTGGTCACATGACTATAGGGATACAGAGTGTGGTCACATGACTATAGGGATACAGAGTGTGGTCACATGACTATAGGGATACAGAGTGTGGTCACATGACTATAGGGATACAGAGTGTGGTCACATGACTATAGGGATACAGAGTGTGGTCACATGACTATAGGGATACAGAGTGTGGTCACATGACTATAGGGATACAGAGTGTGGTCACATGACTATAGGGATACAGAGTGTGGTCACATGACTATAGGGATACAGAGTGTGGTCACATGACTATAGGGATACAGAGTGTGGTCACATGACTATAGGGATACAGAGTGTGGTCACATGACTATAGGGATACAGAGTGTGGTCACATGACTATAGGGATACAGAGTGTGGTCACATGACTATAGGGATACAGAGTGTGGTCACATGACTATAGGGATACAGAGTGTGGTCACATGACTATAGGGATACAGAGTGTGGTCACATGACTATAGGGATACAGAGTGTGGTCACATGACTATAGGGATACAGAGTGTGGTCACATGACTATAGGGATACAGAGTGTGGTCACATGACTATAGGGATACAGAGTGTTGGTCACATGACTATAGGGATACAGAGTGTGGTCACATGACTATAGGGATACAGAGTGTGGTCACATGACTATAGGGATACAGAGTGTTGGTCACATGACTATAGGGATACAGAGTGTGGTCACATGACTATAGGGATACAGAGTGTTGGTCACATGACTATAGGGATACAGAGTGTGGTCACATGACTATAGGGATACAGAGTGTTGGTCACATGACTATAGGGATACAGAGTGTGGTCACATGACTATAGGGATACAGAGTGTGGTCACATGACTATAGGGATACAGAGTGTGGTCACATGACTATAGGGATACAGAGTGTGGTCACATGACTATAGGGATACAGAGTGTGGTCACATGACTATAGGGATACAGAGTGTGGTCACATGACTATAGGGATACAGAGTGTGGTCACATGACTATAGGGATACAGAGTGTGGTCACATGACTATAGGGATACAGAGTGTGGTCACATGACTATAGGGATACAGAGTGTGGTCACATGACTATAGGGATACAGAGTGTTGGTCACATGACTATAGGGATACAGAGTGTGGTCACATGACTATAGGGATACAGAGTGTGGTCACATGACTATAGGGATACAGAGTGTGGTCACATGACTATAGGGATACAGAGTGTGGTCACATGACTATAGGGATACAGAGTGTGGTCACATGACTATAGGGATACAGAGTGTGGTCACATGACTATAGGGATACAGAGTGTGGTCACATGACTATAGGGATACAGAGTGTGGTCACATGACTATAGGGATACAGAGTGTGGTCACATGACTATAGGGATACAGAGTGTTGGTCACATGACTATAGGGATACAGAGTGTGGTCACATGACTATAGGGATACAGAGTGTGGTCACATGACTATAGGGATACAGAGTGTTGGTCACATGACTATAGGGATACAGAGTGTGGTCACATGTTTATAGGGATACAGAGTGTTGGTCACATGACTATAGGGATACAGAGTGTGGTCACATGACTATAGGGATACAGAGTGTTGGTCACATGACTATAGGGATACAGAGTGTTGGTCACATGACTATAGGGATACAGAGTGTTGGTCACATGACTATAGGGATACAGAGTGTTGGTCACATGACTATAGGGATACAGAGTGTGGTCACATGACTATAGGGATACAGAGTGTTGGTCACATGACTATAGGGATACAGAGTGTTGGTCACATGACTATAGGGATACAGAGTGTTGGTCACATGACTATAGGGATACAGAGTGTGTACCGATGTGCGTGATGGATAAAATGTGTACGAGTAATGTGCAAGTAAATTAACCCATTTTGGGCAGGAACCCCTTTTGGTGTTTTAAATTTAGCTATTGAAAAATAGCAGATTTACAAGCTCACAGCGCGCCACCGAGTGGCGCGCTGTGAGCAAATATCGGCCTCATGGTTGCTGTCCCTAGTCGACTAGTGCAGTGGTTTTGATTGATTGATTGATTCATTGATTGATTCATTTATTAACAGTTTGCAGAATTACAGTACATTTCAAGCACAACTCAATACAAAGACTGTTAACTGTGAGTGGACGACCCAATTAAGCATTACACTTGTTTACAAGAGGGTCCACCTTGTTCAATTCATCAAAACATTAAGAGATTAGATTTTAGTTTAAGTCATAGTTTCTTGAATAGTTTTCATTTAGTTTTAGTCACCTGGAATGTTTTAGTGTTAAGTCTAGTTTTAGTCGACTAAATATCATAAGATTTTAGTCGACTAAATCTACAGTTGATTGTGAGCTTGTAGATCTGCTATTTTCAGCATGCAACCAAGTGTAAAATGACTTATACTGGATCTCTTGTCCACTAGTCCCTTCCTAACATTTTAGTCTAGTTTTTATTCGTTGACAAAATTGTCTGTATATTTAGTCTTAGTTTTAGTCACCATAGCTTAGTTTTCATTTAGTTTCCATGTAGTTTTCGTCAGTGGAAAAAGGTGGTCGACCAACATTTTTCGTCTTAGTTTTAGTCGACGAAATCAACACCGTCCCATAGGCCTAGTGGACTAATGGAGGCGTGGCCTATGATGCCACCTCGTGCTGTCCCATAGGTCTACCTGGAGGGTTACCACGGCGACACGTCAGAAACCTTCCTGATTGGCCGGGTGGACGAGGCTGGGCGGAGCCTGGTGGAGGCGGCCCGGCGCTGTCGAGACGAAGCCATCGCCGCCTGCAGGCCTGGAGCGGAAGTGTGTGTGATAGGAAACACTGTGAGGTACGTGCACGCACACGCACACACACACACACACACACACACACACACACACACACACACACACACACATACACACACTGATAGGAAACACTGTGAGGTACGTGCACGCACACACACACACACACACACACACACTGATAGGAAACACTGTGAGGTACGCACACACACACACTGATAGGAAACACTGTGAGGTACTCACACACACACACACACACTGATAGGAAACACTGAGGTACGCACTCACACACACACACACACACTGATAGGAAACACTGTGAGGTACGCACACACACACACACACTGATAGGAAACACTGAGGTACGCACACACACACACACACTGATAGGAAACACTGTGAGGTACGCACACACACACTGATAGGAAACACTGTGAGGTACGCACACACACACACACACTGATAGGAAACACTGTGAGGTACGCACACACACACACTGATAGGAAACACTGTGAGGTACGCACACACACACACACTGATAGGAAACACTGTGAGGTACGCACACACACACACACACTGATAGGAAACACTGTGGTACGCACACACACACACACACACTGATAGGAAACACTGTGAGGTACGCACACACACACACACACTGATAGGAAACACTGTGAGGTACGCACACACACACTGATAGGAAACACTGTGAGGTACGCACACACACACACACTGATAGGAAACACTGTGAGGTACGCACACACACACACTGATAGGAAACACTGTGAGGTACGCACACACACACACACACACTGATAGGAAACACTGTGAGGTACGCACAAACACACACACACTGATAGGAAACACTGTGAGGTACGCACAAACACACACACTGATAGGAAACACTGTGAGGTACGCACACACACACACACACTGATAGGAAACACTGTGAGGTACGCACACACTTGATTTGAGATTGATTTCATGTTATTTATTGCATTGACTGCCATAGACATCTAATTCGACGTCTTTTCAAACCCAACACTTCAAAGACGTCTAGACGTCCAACACTGATTATAGTAACTCATGTTGGGAGACTCTCTTAATCTAAACTATGGAATGAACTTCCCATTGCAGTCAGAACTACAGACTCACTCCCAATCTAAACTATGGAATGAACTTCCCATTGCAGTCAGAACTACAGACTCACTCCCAATCTAAACGATGGAATGAACTTCCCATTGCAGTCAGAACTACAGACTCACTCCCAATCTAAACTATGGAATGAACTTCCCATTGCAGTCAGAACTACAGACTCACTCCCAATCTAAACTATGGAATGAACTTCCCATTGCATTCAGAACTACAGACTCACTCCCAATCTAAACTATGGAATGAACTTCCCATTACAGTCAGAACTACAGACTCACTCCCAATCTAAACTATGGAATGAACTTCCCATTGCAGTCAGAACTACAGACTCACTCCCAATCTAAACTATGGAATGAACTTCCCATTGCAGTCAGAACTACAGACTCACTCCCAATCTAAACTATGGAATGGACTTCCCATTGCAGTCAGAACTACAGACTCACTCCCAATCTAAACTATGGAATGAACTTCCCATTGCAGTCAGAACTACAGACTCACTCCCAATCTAAACTATGGAATGAACTTCCCATTGCAGTCAGAACTACAGACTCACTCCCAATCTAAACTATGGAATGAACTTCCCATTACAGTCAGAACTACAGACTCACTCCCAATCTAAACTATGGAATGAAGTTCCCATTGCAGTCAGAACTACAGACTCACTCCCAATCTAAACTATGGAATGAAGTTCCCATTGCAGTCAGAACTACAGACTCACTCCCAATCTAAACTATGGAATGAACTTCCCATTGCAGTCAGAACTACAGACTCACTCCCAATCTAAACTATGGAATGAACTTCCCATTGCAGTCAGAACTACAGACTCACTACCAATCTAAACTATGGAATGAACTTCCCATTACAGTCAGAACTACAGACTCACTCCCAATCTAAACTATGGAACGGACTTCCCATCGCAGTCAGAACTACAGACTCACTCCCAATCTAAACTATGGAACGGACTTCCCATCGCAGTCAGAACTACAGACTCACTCCCAATCTAAACTATGGAACGGACTTCCCATCGCAGTCAGAACTACAGACTCACTCCCAATCTAAACTATGGAACGAACTTCCCATCGCAGTCAGAACTACAGACTCACTCCCAATCTAAACTATGGAACGGACTTCCCATCGCAGTCAGAACTACAGACTCACTCCCAATCTAAACTATGGAACGGACTTCCCATCGCAGTCAGAACTACAGACTCACTCCCAATCTAAACTATGGAACGGACTTCCCATCGCAGTCAGAACTACAGACTCACTCCCAATCTAAACTATGGAATGGACTTCCCATTGCAGTCAGAACTACAGACTCACTCCCAATCTAAACTATGGAATGGACTTCCCATTGCAGTCAGAACTACAGACTCACTCCCAATCTAAACTATGGAATGAACTTCCCATTGCAGTCAGAACTACAGACTCACTCCCAATCTAAACTATGGAATGAACTTCCCATTGCAGTCAGAACTACAGACTCACTCCCAATCTAAACTATGGAATGAACTTCCCATTACAGTCAGAACTACAGACTCACTCCCAATCTAAACTATGGAATGAAGTTCCCATTGCAGTCAGAACTACAGACTCACTCCCAATCTAAACTATGGAATGAACTTCCCATTGCAGTCAGAACTACAGACTCACTCCCAATCTAAACTATGGAATGAACTTCCCATTGCAGTCAGAACTACAGACTCACTCCCAATCTAAACTATGGAATGAACTTCCCATTGCAGTCAGAACTACAGACTCACTACCAATCTAAACTATGGAATGAACTTCCCATTACAGTCAGAACTACAGACTCACTCCCAATCTAAACTATGGAACGGACTTCCCATCACAGTCAGAACTACAGACTCACTCCCAATCTAAACTATGGAACGGACTTCCCATCGCAGTCAGAACTACAGACTCACTCCCAATCTAAACTATGGAACGGACTTCCCATCGCAGTCAGAACTACAGACTCACTCCCAATCTAAACTATGGAACGAACTTCCCATCGCAGTCAGAACTACAGACTCACTCCCAATCTAAACTATGGAACGGACTTCCCATCGCAGTCAGAACTACAGACTCACTCCCAATCTAAACTATGGAACGGACTTCCCATCGCAGTCAGAACTACAGACTCACTCCCAATCTAAACTATTGAATGAACTTCCCATTGCAGTCAGAACTACAGACTCACTCCCAATCTAAACTATGAAACGAACTTCCCATCGCAGTCAGAACTACAGACTCACTCCCAATCTAAACTATGGAACGGACTTCCCATCGCAGTCAGAACTACAGACTCACTCCCAATCTAAACTATGGAACGGACTTCCCATCGCAGTCAAAACTACAGACTCACTCCCAATCTAAACTATGGAACGGACTTCCCATCGCAGTCAGAACTACAGACCCACTCCTTTTCTACAGTTAGTGTGTTCTAGGTGTATATATGTGTATATATATATATGTGTATATATATTTATATATATGTGTGTTTTTATATTCCAGCCAGGTCGCTCAGGACAGTGGGTTCCAGGTGTGTCCATATTTTATCGGACATGGAATCGGCTCCTACTTCCACGGACACCCTGAGATCTGGCACCACGGTGAGGTTCTAGAGATCTACTATTACTACAGATCTGATATGAGATATGGCACCATGGTGAGGTTCTAGAGATCTGATATATGAGATCTGGCACCATGGTGAGGTTCTAGAGATCTGATATATGAGATCTGGCACCATGGTGAGGTTCCAGAGATCTGATATATTAGATCTGGCACCACGGTGAGGTTCTAGAGATCTGATATATGAGATCTGGCACTACGGTGAGGTTCTAGAGATCTACTATTACTACAGATCTGATATGAGATATGGCACCATGGTGAGGTTCTAGAGATCTGATATATATTAGATCTGGCACCACGGTGAGGTTCTAGAGATCTGATATATATTAGATCTGGCACCACGGTGAGGTTCTAGAGATCTGATATATATTAGATCTGGCACCACGGTGAGGTCCTGAGCCATGGCCCAGGATGGACCGCTGAGCCACGGCCCAGGATGGACCGCTGAGCCACGGCCCAAGATGGACCGCTGAGCCACGGCCCAGGATGGACCGCTGAGCCATGGCCCAGGATGGACCGCTGAGCCATGGCCCAGGATGGACCGCTGAGCCACGGCCCAGGATGGACCGCTGAGCCATGGCCCAGACCTGGACCGCTGAGCCACGGCCCAGGATGGACCGCTGAGCCACGGCCCAGGATGGACCGCTGAGCCACGGCCCAGGATGGACCGCTGAGCCATGGCCCAGGATGGACCGCTGAGCCACGGCCCAGGATGGACCGCTGAGCCATGGCCCAGGATGGACCGCTGAGCCACGGCCCAGGATGGACCGCTGAGCCACGGCCCAGGATGGACCGCTGAGCCACGGCCCAGGATGGACCGCTGAGCCACGGCCCAGGATGGACCGCTGAGCCATGGCCCAGGATGGACCGCTGAGCCACGGCCCAGGATGGACCGCTGAGCCATGGCCCAGGATGGACCGCTGAGCCATGGCCCAGGATGGACCGCTGAGCCACGGCCCAGGATGGACCGCTGAGCCATGGCCCAGGATGGACCGCTGAGCCACGGCCCAGGATGGACCGCTGAGCCATGGCCCAGGATGGACCGCTGAGCCATGGCCCAGGATGGACCGCTGAGCCATGGCCCAGGCCTTGCTTCTCTTTATTATTTCACTTTGAGTTCATTACTTTATTTATGTATTCTTTATTTACAGTTATCTTTTTGCTCTCAGCCAATGAAAACGATCTGATCATGGATGTGTTTTTCTTCTCAGCCAATGAAAACGATCTGATCATGGATGTGTTTTTCTTCTCAGCCAATGAAAACGATCTGATCATGGATGTGTTTTTCTTCTCAGCCAATGAAAACGATCTGATCATGGATGTGTTTTTCTTCTCAGCCAATGAAAACGATCTGATCATGGATGTGTTTTTCTTCTCAGCCAATGAAAACGATCTGATCATGGATGTGTTTTTCTTCTCAGCCAATGAAAACGATCTGATCATGGAAGAAGGCATGGCCTTCACTATAGGTGAGAAATCTACAACATCTGCTGTTTACGCTATAAAAATCACACCTGTGTGAAGTGAGGGGCGCTCACCATTATGCATCATTCATCATACATAGGGCTGTAACGATACAGTAACTGCATCGGAAAATGGATTTAAAATTTTCAAGAATGGAAGAATATCGAAATGAAAACAGCAACATTGACGTGTATGTATCGTATCGTACCGTACCGTACCGCACCGTACCGCACCGCACCGCACCGCACCGTACCGTACCGTACCGCACCGTACCGCACCGCACCGTACCGCACCGTACCGCACCGTACCGCACCGCACCGCACCGTACCGTACCGTACCGTATCGTATCGTACCGTATCGTATCGTTTTGCAATGCCAATAATCTGTATCCAATCCATTCCAAGCATTAGTCATGCAAAACCAATGCTTGGAATGGATTCAGAATCATGAAAACCCCCTATAGGTGAGTCAATTTAGGAAGAAATATCCCTTAACCCCAACAAAAATTGATACACAAGGTTTTTCAATGGATTCTGGTAGTATTGGGCATGCTAAATAACATACTAAAAGTCTACCAAAATCTACTCTCCAGAAAGCCGTCATTTTCAAGATTGCGTCCCAGACAGAATTTAAAATGGCCATATATCAAATGGGAAAACATTTTCAAAGTATTGCTTAAGAACATGCTTAAGAACATACTACAAATTTAGGAAAATATACCTTTGGGAAAGGCGTCATTTCCAAGATGACGTTAAAAATGGCAGGCTTATAAAGCTTATAAACAGCTATACTGTATATCTCAATTGAAAAGAAATATACAAAAGGTTTTTCACTTGATTCTTGTACCTGTAGACATGCTTATGAACATACAAAAGATTTAGGAAAATACACCTTCCGGAAGGCTTCATTTTCAAGATGCCGTTCAAAATGGAAGCCGGCACCGCTATACTGTATATCTCAATAGAAAGAATTGATACAAATTACTTTTGTTAATACAATTACAATTAATACAAAATATTTTTCACTTGATTCTGGTAGTATTGGCCATGCTAAACAACATACTAAAAGTCTACCAAAATCTACCTTCAGGAAAGGCTTCATTTTCAAGATGGCGTCCAACATGGCAGCCGTGGCAGCCAGCCAAGCTTAAATTGGCTATACTGTATATCTCAATAGAATATATTTATATTAATGATTTGTCACTTGATTCTGGTACCTGTGGACATGCTTATGAACATAACAACAATCTAGGAAAATATACCTTTGGGAAAGGCTTAACTTTCAAGATTGTGTCCAAAACGGTGTCCGGGAGCTTAGATTGCTATATCTCAATCCATCTTGTAAATGAAGCCTTTCCTGAAGGTAGATTTTGGTAGACTTTTAGTATGTTATTGCGAACGCAGTGATTGCGAACGCAGTGATTGCGAACGCAGTGAGCATTTACTATGAGACCCAGCAGATCATGTCTGTGTGTGTGTGTGTCTGTCCCGCTGTAACACCACCCGCCCACCACCAGAGGGCGCAGCTGTATCACACACAAAAACACACACACATGCACGCACCCACACACACTCACGCACGCACGCACACACACACACACACACACACACACACACACACACACACACACACACACACACACACACACACACACACACACACACACACACACAAAACTTAACTTAAAAAAAACTTAACTTAAAAAGGAAAAACTTTAAGGAAAGAAAAACACACACACTCACGCACGCACACACACACACACAAAACTTAACTTAAAAAAAACTTAACTTACAAAAAAACTTAACTTAAAAAAAAAAACGTAAAAAGGAAAAACTTTAAAAGGAAAGAAAAACTTAAAAAAAACCTTAAACACAAAAAAAGAGAACTTAAAAAAAACCTTACAAAATTACGTAATTTATTCTAATTGTTGTTTTTGCAATTTACGAGCTGCGTTCGCTTCCCGCGTTCGCGCGTCTTACTTGTTTAGCATGGCCAATACTACCAGAATCAAGTGAAAAATCCTTTGTATCAATCTTTTCTATTGAGATATACAGTATAGCGGTGCCGGCTTCCATTTTGAACGGCATCTTGAAAATGAAGCCTTTCCGGAAGGTGTATTTTCATAAGCATGTCTACAGGTACAAGAATCAAGTGAAAAACCTTTTGTATATTTATTTTCAATTGAGATATACAGTATAGCTGTTTATAAGCTTTATAATCTTGGAAATGACGCCTTTCCCAAAGGTATATTTTCCTAAATGTGTAGTATGTTCTTAAGCATGTCCAGACGTACTAGAATAAGTTGAAAAATACTTTGAAAATGTTTTCCCATTTGATATATGGCCATTTTAAACTCTGTCTGGGACGCAATCTTGAAAATGACGGCTTTCTGGAGAGTAGATTTTGGTAGACTTTTAGTATGTTATTTAGCATGCCCAATACTACCAGAATCCATTGAAAAACCTTGTGTATCAATTGTTTTGGGGTTAAACTTTATATTGATTCATTACATTACATTACATTACAGTCATTTAGCAGACGCTTTTATCCAAAGCGACTTACAATAAGTGTATTCAACATAGGTAGGAAACAAAAACTACTAATCACCAGAAGTCTTTAGTGCATTTTCTGCAAAAACAAGCAACCAAGAGTATACCTAGCGCTAAGGTAAAAGTGCAATATATCAGCTACCTATTTCCTTAAACAGATGAGACAAAATAGCTAAATCAAATGAGCATGAGCTAAAACAATTAAGTGTATCGACTAAACAAGATCCAATAAACAATACAACAATAGAAAACAAGCGTTCGTACAACTAGTTAACAACAAGTAGGTCAGGCAGAGAGGAAGGGTAGTGTTTCCTGAAGAGGTGGGTTTTCAACCTGCGGCGAAATATGGGCAGTGACTCTGCTGTCCTAACATCAGTGGGAAGTTCATTCCACCAATGAACTTCCCACTGATGTTAGGACAGCAGAGTCACTGCCCATATTTCGCCGCAGGTTGAAAACCCACCTACTAGTTCACCTACTGGTTTGATACGTTGCATGCTACTTAACCCATTCAGGGCAGGAACCCGTTTTGGTGTTTTAACTAAGCATTATGTTTATATACTTTAGCTATTGAAAAATAGCAGATCTACAAGCTCATAGCGCGCCACCGAGTGGACCTCTCATTCTGTGGACCTTAATGACCAGAGCAGACCTCTCATTCTGTGGACCTTAATGACCAGAGCAGACCTCTCATTCTGTGGACCTTAATGACCAGAGCAGACCTCTCATTCACCTTAATGACCAGAGCAGGCCTCTCATTCTGTGGACCTTAATGCCCAGAGCAGACCTCTCATTCTGTGGACCTTAATGTCCAGAGCAGACCTCTCATTCTGTGGACCTTAATGACCAGAGCAGACCTCTCATTCTGTGGACCTTAATGACCAGAGCAGACCTCTCATTCACCTTAATGACCAGAGCAGGCCTCTCATTCTGTGGACCTTAATGCCCAGAGCAGACCTCTCATTCTGTGGACCTTAATGTCCAGAGCAGACCTCTCATTCTGTGGACCTTAATGACCAGAGCAGGCCTCTCATTCTGTGGACCTTAATGACCAGAGCAGACCTCTCATTCTGTGGACCTTAATGCCCAGAGCAGACCTCTCATTCTGTGGACCTTAATGTCCAGAGCAGACCTCTCATTCTGTGGACCTTAATGACCAGAGCAGACCTCTCATTCTGTGGACCTTAATGACCAGAGCAGACCTCTCATTCACCTTAATGACCAGAGCAGGCCTCTCATTCTGTGGACCTTAATGACCAGAGCAGACCTCTCATTCTGTGGACCTTAATGACCAGAGCAGACCTCTCATTCTGTGGACCTTAATGACCAGAGCAGACCTCTCATTCTGTGGACCTTAATGACCAGAGCAGACCTCTCATTCTGTGGACCTTAATGCCCAGAGCAGACCTCTCATTCTGTGGACCTTAATGACCAGAGCAGACCTCTCATTCTGTGGACCTTAATGACCAGAGCAGACCTCTCATTCTGTAGACCTTAATGACCAGAGCAGACCTCTCATTCTGTGGACCTTAATGACCAGAGCAGACCTCTCATTCTGTGGACCTTAATGCCCAGAGCAGGCCTCTCATTCTGTGGACCTTAATGACCAGAGCAGACCTCTCATTCTGTGGACCTTAATGACCAGAGCAGACCTCTCATTATGTGGACCTTAATGACCAGAGCAGACCTCTCATTCACCTTAATGACCAGAGCAGACCTCTCATTCTGTGGACCTTAATGCCCAGAGCAGACCTCTCATTCTGTGGACCTTAATGCCCAGAGCAGACCTCTCATTCTGTAGACCTTAATGCCCAGAGCAGGCCTCTCATTCTGTGGACCTTAATGCCCAGAGCAGGCCTCTCATTCTGTGGACCTTAATGACCAGAGCAGGCCTCTCATTCTGTGGACCCTTATGACCAGAGCAGACCTCTCATTCTGTGGACCTTAATGCCCAGAGCAGACCTCATTCTGTGGACCTTAATGCCCAGAGCAGGCCTCTCATTCTGTGGACCTTAATGACCAGAGCAGACCTCTCATTCTGTGGACCTTAGTGACCAGAGCAGACCTCTCATTCTGTGGACCTTAATGCCCAGAGCAGACCTCTCATTCTGTGGACCTTAATGCCCAGAGCAGACCTCTCATTCTGTGGACCTTAATGACCAGAGCAGACCTCTCATTCTGTGGACCTTAATGCCCAGAGCAGACCTCTCATTCTGTGGACCTTAATGCCCAGAGCAGACCTCTCATTCTGTGGACCTTAATGACCAGAGCAGACCTCTCATTCTGTGGACCTTAATGACCAGAGCAGACCTCTCATTCTGTGGACCTTAATGCCCAGAGCAGACCTCTCATTCTGTGGACCTTAATGACCAGAGCAGACCTCTCATTCTGTGGACCTTAATGACCAGAGCAGACCTCTCATTCTGTGGACCTTAATGACCAGAGCAGGCCTCTCATTCTGTGGACCTTAATGACCAGAGCAGGCCTCTCATTCTGTGGACCTTAATGACCAGAGCAGACCTCTCATTATGTGGACCTTAATGACCAGAGCAGACCTCTCATTCTGTGGACCTTAATGACCAGAGCAGACCTCTCATTCTGTGGACCTTAATGACCAGAGCAGACCTCATTATGTGGACATTAATGCCCAGAGCAGACCTCTCATTCTGTGGACCTTAATGACCAGAGCAAACCTCATTATGTGGACCTTAATGCCCAGAGCAGACCTCTCATTCTGTGGACCTTAATGACCAGAGCAGACCTCTCATTCTGTGGACCTTAATGACCAGAGCAGACCTCTCATTCTGTGGACCTTAATGACCAGAGCAGACCTCATTATGTGGACCTTAATGCCCAGAGCAGACCTCTCATTCTGTGGACCTTAATGACCAGAGCAGACCTCATTATGTGGACCTTAATGCCCAGAGCAGACCTCTCATTCTGTGGACCTTAATGACCAGAGCAGACCTCTCATTCTGTGGACCTTAATGCCCAGAGCAGACCTCTCATTCTGTGGACCTTAATGCCCAGAGCAGACCTCTCATTCTGTGGACCTTAATGTCCAGAGCAGACCTCTCATTCTGTGGCCCTTATGACCAGAGCAGACCGCTCATTCTGTGGACCTTAATGACCAAGTGAATAGAACAAAATAAAATAAAAAGTATGTCATGACATCACAGGTCCTCTCAGCTCCCCGGCTAATAGCAGCAGCAATGATTTTGTAATTTTTGAGTACTGTACATACTGTACAGCAGGGGTTCTCAACCCATGGGTCGCGACCCCTCGGGGGGTCGCCAAATTATTTTGGGGGTCCCCAAATTATATATTAAAAAAACTTTTTTTTTGCAACTGAATGGCTGGAAAATGAAAATTAAGAGATGACATAGTACACAAAGTGCATGCATTAACTTTGCTTAATGATTATATCTGGTTTCAGTATTTATTTATGGTTTATTGTCTCTATTATTAAGGTTATTGTAGCAGTCAATTTATATTGGGGGTCGGGAGGGGGCGGGGCGGGGGTCCCGAGACACTGCCAAAGCATTTTCGGGGGTCCCCGGCCAAGAACGTTGAGAACCCCTGCTGTACAGAACCACAAAAGGGGTTCCCGTCCACAAGGGTAGGGTTACAAAAAGGGGCTCCCGCCTATAATGGGTTAATGGTGTATGATTAATAAATGGTATAAATGTGACCCCCAGAGCCCATTCTGATGGAAGGAAGTCCAGAGTTCAGGATCCTGAGTGACAAATGGACCGCGGTGTCTACAGACCATAAAAGGTACTTATTAAACCCCCCTTATGGCCACTGACGTAATTGACGTAATGAATCAATAAATCCCTTATGGCCACTGACGTAATTGACGTAATGAATCAATAAATCCCTTATGGCCACTGACGTAATTGACGTAATGAATCAATAAATCCCTTATGGCCACTGACGTAATTGACGTAATTAATCAATAAATCCCTTATGGCCACTGACGTAATTGACGTAATGAATCAATAAATCCTGTATGGCCACTGACGTAATTGACGTAATGAATCAATAAATCCCTTATGGCCACTGACGTAATGAATCAATAAATCCCGTATGGCCACTGACGTAATTGACGTAATTAATCAATAAATCCCGTATGGCCACTGACGTAATTGACGTAATGAATCAATAAATCCCGTATGGCCACTGACGTAATTGACGTAATGAATCAATAAATCCCGTATGGCCACTGACGTAATTGACGTAATGAATCAATAAATCCCTTATGGACACTGACGTAATTGACGTAATGAATCAATAAATCCCTTATGGCCACTGACGTAATTGACGTAATGAATCAATAAATCCCGTATGGCCACTGACGTAATGAATCAATAAATCCCTTATGGCCACTGACGTAATTGACGTAATTAATCAATAAATCCCGTATGGCCACTGACGTAATTGACGTAATGAATCAATAAATCCCGTATGGCCACTGACGTAATTGACGTAATTAATCAATAAATCCCGTATGGCCACTGACGTAATTGACGTAATGAATCAATAAATCCCGTATGGCCACTGACGTAATTGACGTAATTAATCAATAAATCCCGTATGGCCACTGACGTAATTGACGTAATGAATCAATAAATCCCGTATGGCCACTGACGTAATTGACGTAATGAATCAATAAATCCCGTATGGCCACTGACGTAATGAATCAATAAATCCCGTATGGCCACTGACGTAATTGACGTAATGAATCAATAAATCCCGTATGGCCACTGACGTAATGAATCAATAAATCCCGTATGGCCACTGACGTAATGAATCAATAAATCCCGTATGGCCACTGACGTAATTGACGTAATCGTGTAATCGGGAGCTTAATATAACAAAATGTAGCAACTTTTAGCTTGTTTGGCTAACGGCCGATGTAATCTACCTAAACGCGGTCGATCACGCACGCGTGCGGTCTCGATGCGTAAAATGCGATATTTTGGGCTTGATTAGAGCTTAATTTGACTTAGTTATTAAAATAAACAATGATCTGAGTGACAAATGGACCGCGGTGTCTTCACCGGTTTGGACCGCGGTGTCTTCACCGGTTTGGACCGCGGTGTCTTCACCGGTTTGGACCGCGGTGTCTTCACCGGTTTGATCTGAGTGACAAATGGACCGCGGTGTCTTCACCGGTTTGGACCGCGGTGTCTTCACCGGTTTGATCTGAGTGACAAATGGACCGCGGTGTCTTCACCGGTTTGGACCGCGGTGTCTTCACCGGTTTGGACCGCGGTGTCTTCACCGGTTTGGACCGCGGTGTCTTCACCGGTTTGGACCGCGGTGTCTTCACCGGTTTGGACCGCGGTGTCTTCACCGGTTTGGACCGCGGTGTCTTCACCGGTTTGGACCGCGGTGTCTATTGGTCCAGAAGAACGCAGCAGCCCGCCTCCTGACGGGGGCAAGAAAGTTTGACCACGTCACACCCATCCTGGCCCCCCTCCACTGGCCCCCCATAGCCCATCCTGGCCCCCCTCCACTGGCCCCCCATAGCCCATCCTGGCCCCCCATAGCCCATCCTGGGCCCCCATAGCCCATACTGTCCCCCCATAGCCCATCCTGGGCCCCCATAGCCCATACTGGCCCCCCATAGCCCATCCTGGCCCCCCATAGCCCATCCTGGCCCCCCTCCACTGGCCCCCATAGCCCATCCTGGCCCCCCATAGCCCATCCTGGTCCCCCATAGCCCATCCTGCCCCCCCTCCACTGCCCCCCCATAGCCCATCCTGGCCCCCCATAGCCCATCCTGCCCCCCCCCCCCCCCCCCCCCCCTCCACTGGCTGCCAAACTCCTTTAGAGTGGACTTTAAAATACTGCTTTTTACTCGACGGCCTCCGTCCTCCGTCTCACACTGCGTGAAAAGAGGAGTTAACGGCAATTATGGGCACTAGATTTGCCCGTAAACCTCAAGTTTAGCAGCAATACAGTTAATATACGGTAATATACAGTTAATATACGGTAATATACAGTTAATATACGGTAATATACAGTTAATATACGGTAATATACAGTTAATATACGGTAATATACAGTTAATATACGGTAATATACAGTTAATATACGGTAATATACAGTTAATATACGGTAATATACAGTTAATATACGGTAATATACAGTTAATATACGGTAATATACAGTTAATATACGGTAATATACAGTTAATATACGGTAATATACAGTTAATATACGGTAATATACAGTTAATATACGGTAATATACAGTTAATATACGGTAATATACAGTTAATATACGGTAATATACAGTTAATATACGGTAATATACAGTTAATATACGGTAATATACAGTTAATATACGGTAATATACAGTTAATATACGGTAATATACAGTTAATATACGGTAATATACAGTTAATATACGGTAATATACAGTTAATATACGGTAATATACAGTTAATATACGGTAATATACAGTTAATATACGGTAATATACAGTTAATATACGGTAATATACAGTTAATATACGGTAATATACAGTTAATATACGGTAATATACAGTTAATATACGTAATATACAGTTAATATACGGTAATATACAGTTAATATACGGTAATATACAGTTAATATACGGTAATATACAGTTAATATACGGTAATATACAGTTAATATACGGTAATATACAGTTAATATACGGTAATATACAGTTAATATACGGTAATATACAGTTAATATACGGTAATATACAGTTAATATACGTAATATACAGTTAATATACGGTAATATACAGTTAATATACGGTAATATACAGTTAATATACGGTAATATACAGTTAATATACGGTAATATACAGGTGTGATGGTACAATTCGGGAGTTAGCTTATGATCGATTGAGTAGTAATGCTACTTAATACTTGTCTGTCTGTCTGTCTGTCTGTCTGTCTGTCTGTCTGTCTGTCTGTCTGTCTGTCTGCCTGCCTGCCTGCCTGCCTGCCTGTCTGTCTGTCTGTCTGTCTGTCTGTCTGCAGGTCAGCCCAGTTCGAGCACACTGTGGTCATCACCGCTGACGGAGTGGACGTTCTCACCAAACTCCCAGAAGAAGACCTCAGTCCATAAACCCTTCTAGTTCTGGTTCAAGGACCCCCACATTGACACTAATGACCCCCGCGGACCCCCGTTTGGAAAACATATGCCAGGGACCCCCATGAGAGAAGATCTTCACGGCTCTAGCAGTGATTCTCAACCCGTTTCATTTCAAGGACCCCCAGTTTGACATGCATTAGTCTACGGACCCCCATTTAATGGCATTTCTATCTCTGGGACCCCCAATTTATATTGTAAAATTCAACAAGTCCATTTGGTTCCATGTGTTACACTCTCAGAGTTACAGACCCATAAGGGTCCATTTGGTTCCATTTGTACACTCTCAGGGTCACAGACCCATAAGGGTCCATGTGTTACACTCTCAGAGTCACAGACTCATAAGGGTCCATTTGGTTCCATTTGTACACTCTCAGAGTCACAGACCC
>NC_136806.1:2781535-2786535 GCF_951216825.1 Electrona antarctica
TAGAGGTCAGGGAGAGTCTGTTGATGCCCTGACCATCTCTAGTAGAGGTCAGGGAGTGTCTGTTGATGCCCTGACCATCTCTAGTAGAGGTCAGGGAGTGTCTGTTGATGCCCTGACCATCTCTAGTAGAGGTCAGGGAGAGTCTGTTGATGCCCTGACCATCTCTAGTAGAGGTCAGGGAGTGTCTGTTGATGCACTGACCATCTCTAGTAGAGGTCAGGGAGTGTCTGTTGATGCCCTGACCATCTCTAGTAGAGGTCAGGGAGTGTCTGTTGATGCCCTGACCATCTCTAGTAGAGGTCAGGGAGAGTCTGTTGATGCCCTGACCATCTCTAGTAGAGGTCAGGGAGTGTCTGTTGATGCCCTGACCATCTCTAGTAGAGGTCAGGGAGTGTCTGTTGATGCCCTGACCATCTCTAGTAGAGGTCAGGGAGTGTCTGTTGATGCCCTGACCATCTCTAGTAGAGGTCAGGGAGAGTCTGTTGATGCCCTGACCATCTCTATATCTCGACTGGTTTGCCTCCTACCTCTCAGGGAGACGTTTCTCTGCCCTCATAGGTCAGATTCTGTTGCACTTTCATGTGGGGTCCCCCAGGGTTCGGTCCTTTCATGTGGGGTCCCCCAGGGTTCGGTCCTTGGTCCGACACTATTCGCACTTTACATGCTACCACTCAGACAAATGATCAGCTCTTTTAAAGGCATGTCCTACCATTTAAAGGCATGTCCTACCATTTAAAGGCATGTCCTACCATTTAAAGGCATGTCCTACCATTTGTATGCAGACGACATACATATTAATCTTTCAACCCAAAGACCCCTGCTGATTTTAACTTTAACATTTTACTTGAGTGTCTGTCCGCAATAAAGGCCTGGATGTCAAACAACTACCTCCAGTTAAATGAGGCCAAAACTGAAGTCCTTATTGTTGCCCCTGACAGCATTATTCCCACAGTGGTTGAAGGGATTGGGTCTCAAGGACAGTGCGTCCCAACCGCAGAAACCTGGGTGTAAACTTTGACCATACCTGCATGCATCTCGACACTCACATCTCACAAGTCACCTGTACAGGTACATGTTTCTTCCACCTCAGGAATATCGCAAAACTTCGCTCACTGGTCTCTTTCCCCGAATTAGAAATGATCATTCATGCCTTTTTTTCGTCACGTTTGGACTACTGTAATTCACTTTTCACCTGCCTTAGTAAATCAACCATGGATCGCCTTCAACTCATTCAAAATGCTGCAGCCAGACTCCTTACCAGGACCAGTAGAAGGTGCCACATCACCCCAGTCCTAGCCCAATTACACTGGCTTCCTGTAAATGTCAGGGTTCATTGGTCCTGGTGCTGACCTATAGAGCTCTATATGGTCAGGCTCCAAAATATGTCAAGCGTTATGTGCCAGAGAGGGCCCTAAGGTCTGCGGAACAGGGTCTGTTAATTGTCCCCAGCACTAGACTCAAAACAAAAGGTGACAGAGCCTTTCAGGTTGTAGCACATTATGGAATGTTCTTCCTCAGGCCCTGAGATCAGCAGTTTCTGTAGACATTTTTAAGAACAAACCGTTTCGGACGTGGGGCGGCTCGCCGGAACCGGCCCGGACCCCTGGTCGCGTTCCCGGGGTCTGGATATTAACCGGCCCGGACCCCTGGGCGCGTTCCCGGGGTCTGGATATTAACCGGCCCGGACCCCTGGGCGCGTTCCCGGGGTCTGGATATTAACCGGCCCGGACCCCTGGGCGCGTTCCCGGGGTCTGGATATTAACCGGCCCGGACCCCTGGTCGCGTTCCCGGGGTCTGGATATTAACCGGCCCGGACCCCTGGGCGCGTTCCCGGGGTCTGGATATTAACCGGCCCGGACCCCTGGTCGCGTTCCCGGGGTCTGGATATTAACCGGCCCGGACCCCTGGGCGCGTTCCCGGGGTCTGGATATTAACCGGCCCGGACCCCTGGTCGCGTTCCCGGGGTCGGGATATTAACCGGCCCGGACCCCTGGGCGCGTTCCCGGGGGTCTGGATACTGGGCGCGTTCCCGGGGGTCTGGATACTGGGCGCGTTCCCGGGGGTCTGGATACTGGGCGCGTTCCCGGGGGTCTGGACCCCTGGGCACGTTCCCGGGGTCTGGATATTCCGGGGACCCCCACACTGTAACTCGGCCATTTCTCTACCGTCCACATTGTGACAATAGCAGATCTCCAAGCTCACAGTGTGTCACATTGTGACAATAGCAGATCTCCAAGCTCACAGTGCGTCACATTGTGACAATAGCAGATCTCCAAGCTCACAGTGCGTCACATTGTGACAATAGCAGATCTACAAGCTCACAATGCGTCACATTGTGACAATAGCAGATCTCCAAGCTCACAGTGCGTCACATTGTGACAATAGCAGATATACAAGCTCACAATGCGTCACATTGTGACAATAGCAGATCTCCAAGCTCACAGTGCGTCACATTGTGACAATAGCAGATATACAAGCTCACAATGCGTCACATTGTGACAATAGCAGATCTCCAAGCTCACAATGCGTCACATTGTGACAATAGCAGATCTCCAAGCTCACAGTGCGTCACATTGTGACAATAGCAGATATACAAGCTCACAATGCGTCACATTGTGAGCTTAATGTCAATAAAAAAATACATTTTCAAGGTTGTGACGCACTGTCACCTTTGACCTTGTGGAAGCTGAATGAATGAATGGGATTTCCTGTGTGTGTGTGTGTGTGTGTGTGTGTGTGTGTGTGTGTGTGTGTGTGTGTGTGTGTGTGTGTGTGTGTGTGTGTGTGTGTGTGTGTGTGTGTGTGTGTGTGTGTGTGTGTGTGTGTGTGTGTGTGTGAATAGAGGAGACACTGTCTGTACGTGCACACACACACACACACACACACAGACACACACACACACACACACACACACACACACACACACAGAAGTCATCCCACGACACTTGTTCCTGCTTTGACTTCACGGTTTCCTCCACGGAGACTCTGGACAACAATAGCATCAGACCTGTGTGTGTGTGTGTGTGTGTGTGTGTGTGTGTGTGTGTGTGTGTGTGTGTGTGTGTGTGTGTGTGTGTGTGTGTGTGTGTGTGTGTGTGTGTGTGTGTGTGTGTGTGTGTGTGTGTGTGTGTGTGTGTGTGTGTGTGTGTGTGTGTGTGTGTGTGTGTGTGTGTGTGCGCAGCAGGAAGTGGAGTCAATGAGAATGGAGGGGAAATTCCTACAGGCGATCGACCAATCACAGCCCTTCCTCGTTAGCAGGTCTGATCAATCCCACGAGAGCACCTACTATACTATAGATATAGAATAACAACTGTGCGTGCGTGCGTGTGAATGGACAATGACATTTGACCCTCTGAAGCAAAGCATTGTGGGGGATCTGTGTTGTTGTAATGCCAGCTGTTTGAGTTATTATGGTGGATCTGTAGCGTCTCAGTAAACTATAGGATCATATAATGCAGAGAGACAGTAAACTATATAGGATCATAGAATGCCGAGAGACAGTGTAGTGTCTCAGTAAACTATAGGATCATAGAATGCAGAGAGACAGTAAACTATAGGATCATAGAATGCAGAGACAGTGTAGCGTCTCAGTAAACTATAGGATCATAGAATGCAGAGAGACAGTGTAGCGTCTCAGTAAACTATAGGATCATAGAATGCAGAGAGACAGTGTAGTGTCTCAGTAAACTATAGGATCATAGAATGCAGAGAGACAGTAAACTATAGGATCATAGAATGCAGAGAGACAGTGTAGTGTCTCAGTAAACTATAGGATCATAGAATGCAGAGAGACAGTGTAGTGTCTCAGTAAACTAAAGGATCATAGAATGCAGAGAGACAGTGTAGTGTCTCAGTAAACTATAGGATCATAGAATGCAGAGAGACAGTGTAGCGTCTCAGTAAACTATAGGATCATAGAATGCAGAGAGACAGTGTAGAGTCTCAGTAAACTATAGGATCATAGAATGCAGAGAGACAGTGTAGCGTCTCAGTAAACTATAGGATCATAGAATGCAGAGAGACAGTGTAGCGTCTCAGTAAACTATAGGATCATAGAATGCAGAGAGACAGTAAACTATAGGATCATAGAATGCAGTTAGACAGTGTAGCGTCTCAGTAAACTATAGGATCATAGAATGCAGAGACAGCATTCTATGATCCTATAGTTTACTGAGACGCTACACTGTCTCTCTGCATTCTATGATCCTATAGTTTACTGAGACACTGCAGAGAGACAGTAAACTATAGGATCATAGAATGCAGAGAGACAGTAAACTATAGGATCATAGAATGCAGAGAGACAGTGTAGAGTCTCAGTAAACTATAGGATCATAGAATGCAGAGACAGTGTAGTGTCTCAGTAAACTATAGGATCATAGAATGCAGAGAGACAGTGTAGCGTCTCAGTAAACTATAGGATCATAGAATGCAGAGAGACAGTAAACTATAGGATCATAGAATGCAGAGAGACAGTAAACTATAGGATCATAGAATGCAGTTAGACAGTGTAGCGTCTCAGTAAACTATAGGATCATAGAATGCAGAGACAGTGTAGTGTCTCAGTAAACTATAGGATCATAGAATGCAGAGAGACAGTGTAGCGTCTCAGTAAACTATAGGATCATAGAATGCAGAGAGACAGTGTAGCGTCTCAGTAAACTATAGGATCATAGAATGCAGAGAGACAGTGTAGCGTCTCAGTAAACTATAGGATCATAGGATGCAGAGAGACAGTGTAGCGTCTCAGTAAACTATAGGATCATAGAATGCAGAGAGACAGTGTAGTGTCTCAGTAAACTATAGGATCATAGAATGCAGAGAGACAGTAAACTATAGGATCATAGAATGTAGAGAGACAGTGTAGCGTCTCAGTAAACTATAGGATCATAGAATGCAGAGAGACAGTAAACTATAGGATCATAGAATGCAGAGAGACAGTGTAGCGTCTCAGTAAACTATAGGATCATAGAATGCAGAGAGACAGTGTAGAGTCTCAGTAA
>NC_136806.1:2791535-2794035 GCF_951216825.1 Electrona antarctica
AGGTCATGACACCCACTTCATGACCAGAGGTCGAAGGTCGCAGGTCATGACACCCACTTCATGACCAGAGGTCGCAGGTCATGACACCCACATCATGACCATAGGTCGAAGGTCATGACACCCACTTCATGACCAGAGGTCAAAGGTCGCAGGTCATGACCCCCCCACTTCATGACCAGAGGTCGAAGGTCGCAGGTCATGACCCCCACTTCGTGACCAGAGGTTGAAGGTCACAGGTCATGACCCCCACTTCATGACCAGAGGTTGAAGGTCACAGGTCATGACCCCCACTTCATGACCAGTCACTATTAAATGAGTCATAATGAGCTGTGTTGATAACGTGTGTGTGTGTGTGTGTGTGTGTGTGTGTGTGTGTGTGTGTGTGTGTGTGTGTGTGTGTGTGTGTGTGTGTGTGTGTGTGTGTGTGTGTGTGTGTGTGTGTGTGTGTGTGTGTGTGTGTGTGTGTGTGTGTGTTATTGTATCCCGAGGCCAAGTTTTCTTGCTCATCACAATGAAGGACTCACATCCTGCCAGAACCACACCCTTCGATGAGTGTGTGTGCGGATGTGTACGTGTGTGTGTGTGTGAGAGTCACGTGTGTGTGTGTGTGTGCACCTTGGTTACAGCTACACACACAGTACAGTCAGGGCTGTGGCTGGGGCGAGTCCAGGCGTGGCAGCATTCGAGCACGCACACACACGCACGTGCGCGCGCGTGTGTGTGTGTGTGTGTGTGTGTGTGTGTGTGTGTGTGTGTGTGTGTTGAGAACAGCTCTGTGGAATCCACACCTGAGGCCACAACTTTCTCCTGTTAGTCTCAAAGACACAAAACACCTAAACATACTGTGAAGTTTACCTAACTTTATACAGACAGACAGACAGACAGACAGACAGACAGACAGACAGACAGACAGACAGACAGACAGACAGACAGACAGACAGACAGACAGACAGACAGACAGACAGACAGACAGACAGACAGACAGACAGACTGTCTGCTCTGCAGCTGTGATTGAGTTTCAGGAGCTAAACTAAACTGTTCTCACACAGACACAGCTCTGCTCTGCTGTGTCTGTTGTTCTGTCTGTTCTAACACAGACAACAGACACAGCTCTGCTCTGCTGTGTCTGTTGTTCTGTCTGTTCTAACACAGACAACAGACACAGCTCTGCTCTGCTGTGTCTGTTGTTCTGTCTGTTCTAACACAGACAACAGACACAGCTCTGCTCTGCTGTGTCTGTTGTTCTGTCTGTTCTAACACAGACAACAGACACAGCTCTGCTCTCTGGCATTTCATTAACTTAGCTCCCCCCCCTGGGAAGGACCTCCATAACCCATACCCGGAAAAATCCGATAACAAGCTTATCCAGTACCCGGTATCAATAAGCTTTGGACTTATCCAGTACCCGGTATCGATAAGCTTTGGGCTTATCCAGTACCCGGTATCAATAAGCTTTGGGCTTATCCAGTACCCGGTATCGATAAGCTTTGGGCTTATCCAGTACCCGGTATCGATAAGCTTTGGGCTTATCCAGTACCCGGTATCGATAAGCTTTGGGCTTATCCAGTACCCGGTATCGATAAGCTTTGGGCTTATCCATACCCGGTATCGATAAGCTTTGGGCTTATCCAGTACCCGGTATCGATAAGCTTCGGGCTTATCCAGTACCCGGTATCGATAAGCTTCGGGCTTATCCAGTACCCGGTATCGATAAGCTTTGGGCTTATCCAGTACCCGGTATCGATAAGCTTCGGGCTTATCCAGTACCCGGTATCGATAAGCTTCGGGCTTATCCAGTACCCGGTATCAATAAGCTTCGGGCTTATCCAGTACCCGGTATCGATAAGCTTCGGGCTTATCCAGTACCCGGTATCGATAAGCTTTGGGCTTATCCAGTACCCGGTATCGATAAGCTTTGTGCTTATCCAGTACCCGGTATCGATAAGCTTTGGGCTTATCGAGTACCCGGTATCGTACCCGGTATCAATAAGCTTTGGGCTTATCGAGTACCCGGTATCGATAAGCTCTGCCCCCCCCCCTCAGCGCTGTCCGGGTGTTGTTCCAGGGACCCCCCCCCAGCGCTGTCCGGGTGTTGTTCCAGGGACCCCCCCCAGCGATGTCCGGGGAAACTACATTAAAACTGATCTTTTGAAGTGACGCTACACATATTAACCAGTTAACAGTTTCATGTGTGAACACGATGAATGAAGGCGTGTTCAAAGCGTCACATATGACTGCTGTTATACTGCACATTATCACATCTCCTCCCTCTCACACGCACGCACGCACGCACGTGAGCGTGCACACACGTGAGCGTGCGCACACACGTGAGCGTGCGCACACACACACACACACACACACACACACACACACACACACACACAGCGGGCAGCCACAGTGTCTCTGAGGAGACAAAGAGAGTTTTTGTGAAGACAGACTTTAAGGTCACAGCTTGATGGAATGCTCTGAGTGAGGCTGTGTGTGTGTGTGTGTGTGTGTG
>NC_136806.1:2796535-2816341 GCF_951216825.1 Electrona antarctica
TCTGTCTGTCTGTCTGTCTGTCTGTGTGTGTGTGTGTGCGCGTGCGTGCGTCCGTACGTACGTACGTCCGTGCGTTCATGCGTGCGCGTGTGCGTGCAGGTGTGCAATATTGTGTTACATAACTCATTAAGCTCCGCCCAAGTCAGCTACACAAGGTGCGTCAGGCTGGGTGGAGTCAGGTGACGTGCGTGCGTGCGTGCGCGCACACTTTTGTGTGAGCGTGTATTGTGTGTGTGTTTGTGTGCGCGTGTGTGTGTGTGCGTGTGGGAGGGGCGCAGCACGAGCTTCAAGTGGGCGACAAAACAGACAGAACACTTTTTGGAGTCTCCTCCTGCAGTAGACGCACGCGCGCGCACACACAGACACACACACACACACACACACACGCACACACACACACACACACACACACACACACACACACACACAGCGCTCCGTAGTAGAGTCGCCTCCAGTAGTCCTGTCTCCTCTCAGACAGACAGAGTCACAGAGTGTTTTCTCTCCTCCATGATGTTGTCCGGCAGTCAAACAGCCAGTGTTATTCTCGGCGGTACAACAACAGGGTTTCTCCTCCTGCTGTGTGTGTGCGGCGGCTCCGTGCGGTGCTTCAACCTGGACCCGGACTCCGTGCTCACCCGGACCGGGGAACAGGGCACTCTGTTCGGCTTCTCTCTGGCCATGCACCGGCAGCTCCTCCCGGAGGACAAGACCATGTGAGTTACCTTCACTACTGCCTTTTAGACATGTTTATACATGCTATATACATGATATGGTGTTTTAGACGTGTTTATAAAGGTTTATGTTGTGTTTGTAAATGTCTTTGTTTAAATCAGGTACACTATACGAGTCGCAGGTACTTTCAGCGTTGCCATGTCTGCTTATTCTAAGGAACTTTGGCCTGGCTCTTTTCCCCCTCTTCTCTTTTTAAAGTGAAATGAAATGAAATCTATATTTACCCAGGGTATCTGGGCTAAGCTCAAGAACTTGTTTCCAGCCAGGCCCTGCTCATAGAACACATTTCATCGTAGTGGTTGATGCCTTGTTCAAGGGCATTTCAGCGGTGGTAATTTTAACGTGTCGGACGGCTGATTCGAACTGGGAACCTTCCGGTATCTAGACCGCGCCGCTATCCGTTCGGCCACCGCTGCCACAAGTCGATTGTAAATATTATTTATTGGTGGTTTTGGAGTGCTTCTTGTTTCTCAAGTGTAGTGTTTATTTGGTCTTGTTTCTAAAGTGTAGTTGTTTATTTGGTCTTGTTTCTAAAGTGTAGTGTTTATTTGGTCTTGTTTCTAAAGTGTAGTTGTTTATTTGGTCTTGTTTCTAAAGTGTAGTTGTTTATTTGGTCTTGTTTTCTAAAGTGTAGTTGTTTATTTGGTCTTGTTTTCTAAAGTGTAGTGTTTATTTGGTCTTGTTTTCTAAAGTGTAGTTGTTTATTTGGTCTTGTTTCTAAAGTGTAGTTGTTTATTTGGTCTTGTTTCTAAAGTGTAGTTGTTTATTTGGTCTTGTTTCTAAAGTGTAGTTGTTTATTTGGTCTTGTTTCTAAAGTGTAGTTGTTTATTTGGGCTTGTTTCTAAAGTGTAGTGTTTATTTGGTCTTGTTTCTAAAGTGTAGTGTTTATTTGGTCTTGTTTCTAAAGTGTAGTTGTTTATTTGGTCTTGTTTCTAAAGTGTAGTTGTTTATTTGGTCTTGTTTCTAAAGTGTAGTTGTTTATTTGGTCTTGTTTTCTAAAGTGTAGTTGTTTATTTGGTCTTGTTTTCTAAAGTGTAGTGTTTATTTGGTCTTGTTTTCTAAAGTGTAGTGTTTATTTGGTCTTGTTAAAAATAGCAGATCTACAAGGCAAGCTCATAGAGCTTGTAGACACGTGGTGAGCTTACCTGCTATATGTTTGCATTATTGCTATGAGCTTGTAAATCAGCTATTTTCTATTGATATGAGCTTGTAAATCTTATCCGTAGTCAGGTTGCGGGGGCAACAGCTCCAACAACATATGGAATTCTAAACTGTACTGGCCATATATGGAGCATGTCTTGAGTGTACAGGGTTTGATGAGGTCAGATCAACGTAAGGAATGTCAGAACAGGTCAGCTCCATATATGGAGATCTAAGGGTGTCAGTGGGGGCAGTGTCTTGAGTGTACAGGGTTTGATGAGGGCCCAGGTAGGGCCGGGCCTTAATTTTCGGGCCTGTTGAGAACTCTAGTTTTCGCCGGCTGCACTAATAACTTTGGGGCAGGCCCGTCTAGAGTTTAAATGGACAGGTATCAGTCAACAGGCCCGTCTAGAGTTTAAATGGACAGGTATCAGTCAACAGGCCCGTCTAGAGTTTAAATGGACAGGTATCAGTCAACAGGCCCGTCTAGAGTTTAAATGGACAGGTATCAGTCAACAGGCCCGTCTAGAGGTTAAATGGACAGGTATCAGTCAACAGGCCCGTCTAGAGTTTAAATGGACAGGTATCAGTCAACAGGCCCGTCTAGAGTTTAAATGGACAGGTATCAGTCAACAGGCCCGTCTAGAGGTTAAATGGACAGGTATCAGTCAACAGGCCCGTCTAGAGTTTAAATGGACAGGTATCAGTCAACAGGCCCGTCTAGAGGTTAAATGGACAGGTATCAGTCAACAGGCCTGTCTAGAGTTTAAATGGACAGGTATCAGTCAACAGGCCCTTCTAGAGTTTAAATAGACAGGTATCAGTCAACAGGCCCGTCTAGAGGTTAAATGGACAGGTATCAGTCAACAGGCCCGTCTAGAGTTTAAATGGACAGGTATCAGTCAACAGGGAGACATCGAAGAGGAAGGATGGATGGGGAAGGATCAACATATGGAATGTTCTGAATTTCAGGTTCTGAAATATATCCATATATGGAGATCTAAAGGTTTGAGGTCAGAGGTCAGATGTAGAGTTGCTGGCCAATATTGATGACATCAGGGATCTCCATATATGGGCTTAACTGCGACAGCAGGTCACATTTACTATGACATCATCAGGGTCTCCTCATCTCCATCCCTGATGATGTCACATGATGTCACGAGATCTGGGCACCATATATGGTGCCCGACACACTAACTGACGGGAAATGCTCCATTTCATAGTTAACTGCAACCTTCGGTCACAACTAGTACAGTGATATGTACTAGTAGTACTAGTTACTAGTACAGTGATATGAACTAGTAGTACTAGTTACTAGTACAGTGATATGAACTAGTAGTACTAGTTACTAGTACAGTGATATGAGCTAGTAGTACTAGTTACTAGTACAGTGATATGTGCTAGTAGTACTAGTTACTAGTACAGTGATATGTGCTAGTAGTACTAGTTACTAGTACAGTGATATGAACTAGTAGTACTAGTTACTAGTACAGTGATATGAACTAGTAGTACTAGTTACTAGTACAGTGATATGTGCTAGTAGTACTAGTTACTAGTACAGTGATATGTGCTAGTAGTACTAGTTACTAGTACAGTGATATGTGCTAGTAGTACTAGTTACTAGTACAGTGATATGTACTAGTAGTACTAGTTACTAGTACAGTGATATGTGCTAGTAGTACTAGTTACTAGTACAGTGATATGAACTAGTAGTACTAGTTACTAGTACAGTGATATGAACTAGTAGTACTAGTTACTAGTACAGTGATATGTGCTAGTAGTACTAGTTACTAGTACAGTGATATGTGCTAGTAGTACTAGTTACTAGTACAGTGATATGTGCTAGTAGTACTAGTTACTAGTACAGTGATATGTGCTAGTAGTACTAGTTACTAGTACAGTGATATGAACTAGTAGTACTAGTTACTAGTACAGTGATATGTGCTAGTAGTACTAGTTACTAGTACAGTGATATGTACTAGTAGTACTAGTTACTAGTACAGTGATATGTGCTAGTAGTACTAGTTACTAGTACAGTGATATGTACTAGTAGTACTAGTTACTAGTACAGTGATATGTGCTAGTAGTACTAGTTACTAGTACAGTGATATGAACTAGTAGTACTAGTTACTAGTACAGTGATATGTGCTAGTAGTACTAGTTACTAGTACATTGATATGAACTAGCAGTACTAGTTACTAGTACAGTGATATGAACTAGTAGTACTAGTTACTAGTACAGTGATATGTGCTAGTAGTACTAGTTACTAGTACAGTGATATGAACTAGTAGGACTAGTTACTAGTACAGTGATATGTGCTAGTAGTACTAGTTACTAGTACAGTGATATGTACTAGTAGTACTAGTTACTAGTACAGTGATATGTGCTAGTAGTACTAGTTACTAGTACAGTGATATGAACTAGTAGTACTAGTTACTAGTACAGTGATATGTGCTAGTAGTACTAGTTACTAGTACAGTGATATGTACTAGTAGTACTAGTTACTAGTACAGTGATATGTGCTAGTAGTACTAGTTACTAGTACAGTGATATGTGCTAGTAGTACTAGTTACTAGTACAGTGATATGAACTAGTAGTACTAGTTACTAGTACAGTGATATGTGCTAGTAGTACTAGTTACTAGTACAGTGATATGAGCTAGTAGTACTAGTTACTAGTACAGTGATATGTGCTAGTAGTACTAGTTACTAGTACAGTGATATGAACTAGTAGTACTAGTTACTAGTACAGTGATATGTGCTAGTAGTACTAGTTACTAGTACAGTGATATGAACTAGTAGTACTAGTTACTAGTACAGTGATATGTGCTAGTAGTACTAGTTACTAGTACAGTGATATGAGCTAGTAGTACTAGTTACTAGTACAGCGATATGTGCTAGTAGTACTAGTTACTAGTACAGTGATATGTGCTAGTAGTACTAGTTACTAGTACAGTGATATGTGCTAGTAGTACTAGTTACTAGTACAGTGATATGAACTAGTAGTACTAGTTACTAGTACAGTGATATGTGCTAGTAGTACTAGTTACTAGTACAGTGATATGTGCTAGTAGTACTAGTTACTAGTACAGTGATATGTGCTAGTAGTACTAGTTACTAGTACAGTGATATGAACTAGTAGTACTAGTTACTAGTACAGTGATATGTGCTAGTAGTACTAGTTACTAGTACAGTGATATGAACTAGTAGTACTAGTTACTAGTACAGTGATATGTGCTAGTAGTACTAGTTACTAGTACAGTGATATGAGCTAGTAGTACTAGTTACTAGTACAGTGATATGAGCTAGTAGTACTAGTTACTAGTACAGTGATATGTGCTAGTAGTACTAGTTACTAGTACAGTGATATGAACTAGTAGTACTAGTTACTAGTACAGTGATATGAACTAGTAGTACTAGTTACTAGTACAGTGATATGAACTAGTAGTACTAGTTACTAGTACAGTGATATGTGCTAGTAGTACTAGTTACTAGTACAGTGATATGAACTAGTAGTACTAGTTACTAGTACAGTGATATGTGCTAGCAGTACTAGTTACTAGTACAGTGATATGAACTAGTAGTACTAGTTACTAGTACAGTGATATGAACTAGTAGTACTAGTTACTAGTACAGTGATATGAACTAGTAGTACTAGTTACTAGTACAGTGATATGTGCTAGTAGTACTAGTTACTAGTACAGTGATATGAACTAGTAGTACTAGTTACTAGTACAGTGATATGAACTAGTAGTACTAGTTACTAGTACAGTGATATGAACTAGTAGTACTAGTTACTAGTACAGTGATATGTGCTAGTAGTACTAGTTACTAGTACAGTGATATGAACTAGTAGTACTAGTTACTAGTACAGTGATATGAACTAGTAGTACTAGTTACTAGTACAGTGATATGAACTAGTAGTACTAGTTACTAGTACAGTGATATGTGCTAGCAGTACTAGTTACTAGTACAGTGATATGAGCTAGTAGTACTAGTTACTAGTACAGTGATATGTGCTAGTAGTACTAGTTACTAGTACAGTGATATGTGCTAGTAGTACTAGTTACTAGTACAGTGATATGTGCTAGTAGTACTAGTTACTAGTACAGTGATATGTGCTAGTAGTACTAGTTACTAGTACAGTGATATGTGCTAGTAGTACTAGTTACTAGTACAGTGATATGAACTAGTAGTACTAGTTACTAGTACAGTGATATGAACTAGTAGTACTAGTTACTAGTACAGTGATATGAACTAGTAGTACTAGTTACTAGTACAGTGATATGAACTAGTAGTACTAGTTACTAGTACAGTGATATGAACTAGTAGTACTAGTTACTAGTACAGTGATATGTGCTAGCAGTACTAGTTACTAGTACAGTGATATGAACTAGTAGTACTAGTTACTAGTACAGTGATATGAACTAGTAGTACTAGTTACTAGTACAGTGATATGAACTAGTAGTACTAGTTACTAGTACAGTGATATGAACTAGTAGTACTAGTTACTAGTACAGTGATATGTGCTAGTAGTACTAGTTACTAGTACAGTGATATTAACTAGTAGTACTAGTTACTAGTACAGTGATATGAACTAGTAGTACTAGTTACTAGTACAGTGATATGAACTAGTAGTACTAGTTACTAGTACAGTGATATGTGCTAGTAGTACTAGTTACTAGTACAGTGATATGAACTAGTAGTACTAGTTACTAGTACAGTGATATGAACTAGTAGTACTAGTTACTAGTACAGTGATATGTGCTAGTAGTACTAGTTACTAGTACAGTGATATTAACTAGTAGTACTAGTTACTAGTACAGTGATATGAACTAGTAGTACTAGTTACTAGTACAGTGATATGTGCTAGCAGTACTAGTTACTAGTACAGTACTAGTAGAGGAGAATAGTAGGCTGGTTAGGAAGGAGACCAGGATGGTAACCGCAAGGTTCCCGGTTCGATCCCTGTGAGTTAGTGTGGAAGTGTCCTTGAGCAAGACTCTGAACCCCTGCTTGCTCCTGCTGTGCAGCTTGGTGCCTTGCATGGTTTCCTCCACCATCGGTGTGTGAATGTGATGCACAATCTCTGTAAATCTATTGCTAGTAGTACTAGTTACTAGCACAGTAGTATCTGCTAGTATATACACACACCTTTACATAGATGGTGCATTACATTCACCCATTCACACACCTTTACATAGACTGTGCATTACATTCACCCATTCACACACACATTTACACACCTTTACATAGATTGTGTATTACATTCACCCATTCACACACACATTCACACACCTTTACATAGATTGTGCATTACATTCACCCATTCACACACACATTCACACACCTTTACATAGACTGTGCATTACATTCACCCATTCACACACACATTTACACACCTTTACATAGATTGTGTATTACATTCACCCATTCACACACACATTCACACACCTTTACATAGATTGTGCATTACATTCACCCATTCACACACACATTCACACACCTTTACATAGACTGTGCATTACATTCACCCATTCACACACACATTCACACACCTTTACATAGATTGTGCATTACATTCACCCATTCACACACATTCACACACCTTTACATAGATTGTGCATTACATTCACCCATTCACACACACATTCACACACCTTTACATAGATTGTGCATTACATTCACCCATTCACACACACATTCACACACCTTTACATAGATTGTGCATTACATTCACCCATTCACACACACATTCACACATCGATGGCGGAGGAAACCATGCAAGGCACCAACCTGCACATCAGGAGCAATCAGGGGTTCAGAGTCTTGCTCAAGGACACTTCGACACTAAGGTGGTCTTTACACGAGAATGGTGTTCATACAAAACGGCAAAATAAAGTATCGTTTGCTGGTGTCCGTTTAGATGAGAACGGTGTTTTCAGGAGGTGAAAATGCAACAAAGTAAAACCACCTTCCAGAGTGGAAATCTTTGAGAACTCCGTTTTATCCCTTATCCATATAAACAGGCAAAACGGTGACATCATGGCTCACGCTGGCTCACAGCGCACATGTTTATTACATTGATGCAGAGCCATATATGATATAATGGCTCACAGCGGTGGCCGAACGGTTTGCGGAGCGGTCTTGATACCAGAAGGTCGCCAGTTCGAATCCCCGGACCGGCACGTTAAAATTACCACCGCTGAAGTGCCCTTGAGCAAGGCATTGAACCCCTACCATGAAATGTTCTATGAGCAGGGTGTGGCTGTAAACAAGCATCTCGAGCTTAGTCCACTTCCCTGGGTAAACAAAGAACTTTGCTTTGCTTTGCTTTGGAGTTCCTGTACAAGCCTCCCTCCTCGCCTACAAAGCGCTGCTCATCAGCGGTGGTGAATGTAAAACCATGATGTAAATAAAAAGCCTTGTGATAGGCGGCAGCCGCGGCAGCAGCGTTTATGTAGCCTAATGTATTATAAAATATATAACCATCCCGTGGCGCACTCTGCCTGCATGCTCTGGGCTGCGGCCACAACCACGTTGTGTTCTGGAATCATTCAAAACCCCAATAGGGTTGCGTGAAGGGGTTCTTCTTCTTGTACGTGGGTGACTGGTCTATTTGGCAGCCCGTTACCGCCACCTAGCGACATTATAGCGTTTTCATAAAGTGTGCGTTCTCGTGTAAAGGGTCAACAGACCGTTACCGCCACCTAGCGACATTATAGCGTTTTCATAAAGTGTGCGTTCTCGTGTAAAGGGTCAACAGACCGTTACCGCCACCTAGCGACATTATAGCGTTTTCATAAAGTGTGCGTTCTCGTGTAAAGGGTCAATAAAACGCAACGGGACCGTTTTATCTGGAGATGGTCGCCGTGTAAAAGAGGCGTAAGTCTGGGGGAGCCCACAGGGATCGAACCCCGGCCGCTCTACCGCTGAGCCACCGCAGTGTCTTTGAATGGTTTCTGTGCAGGCCTGACAAATCACAGATCTGAACGACAGTCTCACAGAGAGAATCACAGATTTGAACGACAGTCTCACAGAGAAAATCACAGATCTGAACGACAGTCTCACAGAGAAAATCACAGATTTGAACGACAGTCTCACAGAGAAAATCACAGATCTGAACGACAGAGTCTCACAGAGAGAATCTGAACGCCACGGAGGCGTTGAAGATGTTGTTGTCACGCGACACATCACGCTTTCAGATCTGATATGTTCTCTATGGTCGTAGACTGAAGTAAATGACGAGGTCTAATTGGTTAACCTTATCACCTGAGGTGAAGTGGTACGCACGCACGCACGCACGCACGCACGCACGCACGCACGCACGCACGCACGCACGCACGCACGCGAACGCACACACACGGTGAATGTTCCACTTCTGGGCCGTGCATGTCTAAATGAAAGACACATGATGGAGATGAATGAACACGAGACCTGTTTCTGAGAGAGAACCTGTTCACCGCTGGCGTTCCAACATGGCGAAAATATGGAGGTTTTTTTTCTCCAAACCTTTATAGTGATTTCTATTTATTTATTAACACCCCAAACGCCCAGGGTTATTTAATCCATTAAATCAGAGCCCAGCGATTTATAGCAGCGGAGCACATTTAGCGACGGACCGGATGTTCTCCTGGATGTAGCTGAAGCAGCTAAATGTAGCCAAAACACTCTAGAGATCGACAACAACGGGAGGTATGATTAATTCTACCACGACTAGCTGTAGCTGAAGCAGCTAAATGTAGCCAAAACACTCTAGAGATCGACAACAACGGGAGGTATGATTCATTCTACCACGACTAGCGACGGGACCGCGGTGGGCCGTCTCACACAGGATCTTTGCTTAGAATTGGACGGAATGCAAGGAAAGGAAGAAGCCAGCTGGCTTATTTGGAATCCTTTCCTGAATGGAAGAGGTCATTGATTAAACAGATTCAAAGTTCATTAAGAACAATTAATACAAAAGACTTGGTAAAGTTGGTAAAGAGAGCAGCTGCAAGAAATAAACAATACAACAACAAACACACAAAAGAAAATATAACACATCAAAGTAAATCATGTAATCTACAGAGAGGAAGAAATAAGATTTCTTTAGATGTTTCTTGGCCTAAGGATGACTTTACTTTCTCTAATAAACTAAACATGAACCTTGGTTGAACAGAACTAAAGTTATCCTTTAATGACGATAAAGAACATCCATAACTAAAGTTATCCTTTAATGACGATAAAGAACATCCATAACTAAAGTTATCCTTTAATGACTATAAAGAACGTCCATAACTAAAGTTATCCTTTAATGACGATAAAGAACATCCATAACTAAAGTTATCCTTTAATGACGATAAAGAACATCCATAACTAAAGTTATCCTTTAATGACGATAAAGAACATCCATAACTAAAGTTATCCTTTAATGACGATAAAGAACATCCATAACTAAAGTTATCCTTTAATGACGATAAAGAACATCCATAACTAAAGTTATCCTTTAATGACGATAAAGAACGTCCTCTTGTGTAATGTTGCTAAATTGAGAGCCGCTTTCAGTTTTGGTGGTTTTGTGTGCTAAACCATAGCGTGCGTGCGTGCGTGCGTGCGTGCGTGCGTGCGTGCGTGCGTGCGTGGTTGAGCTATGTGCACGTGTCGTGCGTACAGTTTGCTGTTGATAATCAGTGTCATCGCTGAGGCGTTGTCTGTGATTTAGAACTGTCTGTCTGTCTGTCTGTCTGTCTGTCTGTCTGTCTGTCTGTCTGTCTGTCTGTCTGTCTGTCTGTCTGTCTGTCTGTCTGTCTGTCTGTCTGTCTGTCTGTCTGTCTGTCTTAACCTCAGGTAGGAATGTTACCACAGACAGACAGACAGACAGACAGTTGTTATTTTGTAAAGCTGTGAAAGTTCAAGAACTCGTGTTGTGACCACATAGGGGTGGGGGGGGGGGGGGGGGGGGGAGAGAGAGAGAGGGAGAGAGAGAGAGAGAGAGAGAGAGAGAGAGGGAGAGGCCACACCTATAGTTGACTCAGCTCCACACCTTTATACCTGCCCTGCGGCTACGCTTATACCTGTAGCTGCAAGGGTGTGTGTGTGTGTGTGTGTGTGCGCGTGCGTGCAACATTCCACGGTCTTCCCCAATTGCCAGAAGGAGCTGTCTGTGTGTAATGAAATCAAGAACACATGAGAGACACACACACACACACACACACACACACACACACACACACACACACACACACACACACACACACACACACACACACACACACACACACACAGAGGGGGGGGGGGGGGGGATGAGAGAGTGAGTCACTCATGTTAAAGGGACAGTACAACTACAAAATGAATTGTTTTTTCTTTCTGTACGTATTACTGTGTTAAAACTACTAGTAACTGGTGTACTGACCATGGTATTACTGTGTTAAAACTACTAGTAACTGGTGTACTGATCATGGTATTACTGTGTTAAAACTACTAGTAACTGGTGTACTGACCATGGTATTACTGTGATAAAACTACTAGTAACTGGTGTACTGACCATGGTATTACTGTGTTAAAACTACTAGTAACTGGTGTACTGACCATGGTATTACTGTGTTAAAACTACTAGTAACTGGTGTACTGACCATGGTATTACTGTGTTAAAACTACTAGTAACTGGTGTACTGACCATGGTATTACTGTGTTAAAACTACTAGTAACTGGTGTACTGACCATGGTATTACTGTGTTAAAACTACTAGTAACTGGTGTACTGACCATGGTATTACTGTGTTAAAACTACTAGTAACTGGTGTACTGACCATGGTATTACTGTGTTAAAACTAGTAGTAACTGGTGTACTGACCATGGTATTACTGTGTTAAAACTACTAGTAACTGGTGTACTGACCATGGTATTACTGTGTTAAAACTACTAGTAACTGGTGTACTGACCATGGTATTACTGTGCTTAACTGACCAGCCAACTGGCCTGACCTGAACCCCACAGATAATCTACATAGGTTGTATTGTCAAGAGGAAGGTGTGAGACATAAGACTGAACAATACAAATTAATTTACAGCTGTTATCAAAGCAAACCTGGGCTTCCATAACACCTCAACAGTGACGATGGCTGATCACCTCCATGCCACGCCCCATTGGCTGATCACCTCCATGCCACGCCCCATTGGCTGATCACCTCCATGCCACGCCCCATTGATGAAATGATTTGTTCAAAAGTAGCCCAGACCAAGTATTAACTGCATACATTAATATACCTTTCAGTTGGTCGACATTTCTCATTTAAAATAATCATTTTTTTAGTGGTCTCGTAAAATATTCTAATTCATTGAGTTGTACGCCATAATCATCAAGATTAAAACAAAAAAGGTTTAAATCCTTCACTTTATGTACAATTAATTGAGAATATATGAAAGTTTCACTTTTTGAATTATATTACAGAAGAAAATTAACTTTTACACAATATTCTAATTCATTGAGATGGAGCTGTACTATGCTCAAAGTGTGTATTGTGTAGGGTGGTAAGAGACTCACCGCTCACCCAAACACACCTCTCTGTTTTTACTAAAACTACAACATGACGTCACTGAGCCGCGGTGGTAAGAGACTCACCGCTCACCCAAACACATCTCTCTGTTTTTACTAAAACTACAACATGACGTCACTGAGCCGTGGTGGTAAGAGACTCACCGCTCACCCAAACACATCTCTCTGTTTTTACTAAAACTACAACATGACATCACTGAGCCGCGGTGGTAAGAGACTCAACACTCACCCAAACACATCTCTCTGTTTTTACTAAAACTACAACATGACGTCACTGAGCCGCGGTGGTAAGAGACTCACCGCTCACCCAAACACATCTCTCTGTTTTTACTAAAACTACAACATGACGTCACTGAGCCGCGGTGGTAAGAGACTCACCGCTCACCCAAACACATCTCTCTGTTAAGCACCAAGTGAAAGTAATTTCAAGGACACCCATATCTCTGGTAAAATCTCTCTCTCTCTGTCTCTCTCTCTCTCTGTCTCTCCCTCTCTCTCTCTCTCTCTCTCTCTCTCTCTCTCTCTGTCTCTCTCTCTCTCTCTCTCTCTCTCTCTGTGGGTGTAAGGCAGGTTAGCTCAGGTCCGACTTCAAAGCACACACACACACACACACACACACACACACACACACACACACACACACACACACACACACACACACACACACACACACACACACACACACAGTGGAGTGATAATAAATCACCTCCCATCTGCAGGGCAGCAGTCAGTGTTGCCACGTCTGCTTATTATAAGCAACTCTGGACATGTGTTTCTGTAAAGTTGCTCTTAAATATTGGTGGTTGAGTTTTGTGGTGTTTTGGTCTTGTTTCTAAAGTGTAGTTGTTTATTTGGTCTTGTTTCTAAAGTGTAGTTGTTTATTTGGTCTTGTTTCTAAAGTGTAGTTGTGTATTTTGTCTTGTTTCTAAAGTGTAGTTGTTTATTTGGTCTTGTTTCTAAAGTGTAGTTGTTTATTTGGTCTTGTTTCTAAGTGTAGTTGTTTATTTGGTCTTGTTTCTAAAGTGTAGTTGTTTATTTGGTCTTGTTTCTAAAGTGTAGTGTTTATTTGGTCTTGTTTCTAAAGTGTAGTTGTTTATTTGGTCTTGTTTCTAAAGTGTAGTTTATTTGGACTTGTTTCTAAAGTGTAGTTGTTTATTTGGTCTTGTTTCTAAAGTGTAGTTGTTTATTTGTTCTTGTTTCTAAAGTGTAGTTTATTTGGACTTGTTTCTAAAGTGTAGTTGTTTATTTGGTCTTGTTTCTAAAGTGTAGTTGTTTATTTGGACTTGTTTCTAAAGTGTAGTTGTTTATTTGGTCTTGTTTCTAAAGTGTAGTGTTTATTTGGTCTTGTTTCTAAAGTGTAGTTGTTTATTTGGTCTTGTTTCTAAAGTGTAGTTGTTTATTTGGTCTTGTTTCTAAGTGTAGTTGTTTATTTGGACTCGTTCTAACAGCGTGTGGCGGGCGGGCGAACAGTTGGACCTGCAACCTGTTCTAACAGAGCTCTGTCTGGTGGTTGCTAGGCAACGGGCTGGGTGTTGGCAAGCAGCCCCCCCACCCCCACCCCCACCCCCTCCCCCCTACCCTCTCTCTCACTACATGAACTCTGTGGGTTATTTACTCTGGCTACTACTGTGTGCGTGTGCGCGTTGTGTGCGTGTGTGCGTGTGTGTGTGTGCGTGTGTGTGTGTGCGTGTGTGTGCGTGTGCGCGTGCATGTCCATGTTTTATGCATATGCACATGCCTGCGTGTGGAACATTAGCGTTTAACATTTACATATGAAGGCCATATATGCTGTGTGTGTGTGCCTCTCACTCACACACACACACACACACACACACACACACACACACACACACACACACACACACACACACACACACACACACACACACACACACACACACACACAGACATCCGGGTCACTGTTATCTGCTATGAGCCTACTGTACTGTACTGTACTCAGTGATTTCCCAGAGTTCACTCTGCCTCGCCAACCCTTCATTTCCGCTCATTCTCCTCACTTCCTTTAGTCTCCGAGGAACGTGTGTGTGTGTGTGTGTGTGTGTGTGTGTGTGTGTGTGTGTGTGTGTGTGTGTGTGTGTGTGTGTGTGTGCGTGCGTGCGTGTGTGTGACTGTGTGCGTGCGTGCGTGCGTGCGTGCGTGCGTGCGTGCGTGCGTGCGTGTGCGTACCTCGACACCTTCCTGAAACAGGAAGACTCAGTTTTATTTTTGACACACATTGTGACTCAGGAACATTTATGTTCTGACCATGTTGAGATTTAGAAGTTGATTATCGTTGAAATCGTAGATTTATAGGGTGCTATAGCGCCCCCTATATTCAGCTATAGTGTAGATTTATAGGGCGCTAGCCCCTCCTATATTCAGCTATAGTGTAGATTTATAGGGCGCTAGCCCCTCCTATATTCAGCTATAGTGTAGATTTATAGGGCGCTAGCCCCTCCTATATTCAGCTATAGTGTAGATTTATAGGGCGCTAGCCCCTCCTATATTCAGCTATAGTGTAGATTTATAGGGCGCTAGCCCCTCCTATATTCAGCTATAGTGTAGATTTATAGGGCGCTAGCCCCTCCTATATTCAGCTGTAGATTTATAGGGCGCTAGCCCCTCCTATATTCAGCTATAGTGTAGATTTATAGGGCGCTAGCCCCTCCTATATTCAGCTATAGTGTAGATTTATAGGGCGCTAGCCCCTCCTATATGCAACTATAGTGTAGATTTATAGGGCGCTAGCCTCTCCTATATTCAGCTATAGTGTAGATTTATAGGGCGCTAGCCTCTCCTATATTCAGCTATAGTGTAGATTTATAGGGCGCTAGCCCCTCCTATATTCAGCTATAGTGTAGATTTATAGGGCGCTAGCCCCTCCTATATTCAGCTATAGTGTAGATTTATAGGGCGCTAGCCTCTCCTATATTCAGCTATAGTGTAGATTTATAGGGTGCTAGCCCCTCCTATATTCAGCTATAGTGTAGATTTATAGGGCGCTAGCGGCCCCTATATTCAGCTATAGTGTAGATTTATAGGGCGCTAGCCTCTCCTATATTCAGCTATAGTGTAGATTTATAGGGTGCTAGCCCCTCCTATATTCAGCTATAGTGTAGATTTATAGGGTGCTAGCCCCTCCTATATTCAGCTATAGTGTAGATTTATAGGGCGCTAGCCCCTCCTATATTCAGCTATAGTTTAGATTTATAGGGCGCTATCCCCTCCTATATTCAGCTATAGTGTAGATTTATAGGGCGCTAGCCCCTCCTATATTCAGCTATAGTGTAGATTTATAGGGCGCTAGCCCCTCCTATATTCAGCTATAGTGTAGATTTATAGGGCGCTAGCCCCTCCTATATTCAGCTATAGTGTAGATTTATAGGGTGCTAGCCCCTCCTATATTCAGCTATAGTGTAGATTTATAGGGCGCTAGCCCCTCCTATATTCAGCTATAGTGTAGATTTATAGGGCGCTAGCCCCTCCTATATTCAGCTATAGTGTAGATTTATAGGGCGCTAGCCCCTCCTATATTCAGCTATAGTGTAGATTTATAGGGTGCTAGCCCCTCCTATATTCAGCTATAGTGTAGATTTATAGGGCGCTAGCCCCTCCTATATTCAGCTATAGTGTAGATTTATAGGGCGCTAGCCCCTCCTATATTCAGCTATAGTGTAGATTTATAGGGCGCTATCCCCTCCTATATTCAGCTATAGTGTAGATTTATAGGGCGCTAGCGCCCCCTATATTCAGCTATAGTGTAGATTTATTGGGGCGCTAGCCCCTCCTATATTCAGCTATTGTGTAGATTTATAGGGCGCTAGCGGCCCCTATATTCAGCTATAGTGTAGATTTATAGGGCGCTAGCGTCCCCTATATTCAGCTATAGTGTAGATTTATAGGGTGCTAGCACCCCCTATATTCAGCTATAGTGTAGATTTATAGGGTGCTAGCACCCCCTATATTCAGCTATAACCGTGATGTAAATAGGTTTTCAATTTAATGAGTCCCAGGATGCAGGGATGCAGGATCCAGGATGCATATCTCATCGATATGGGGGTGAACGGAGTCATATTTTGCCATTTTTACAAATTAAAGGCATTTTAAATTAAAAATGTTAATTTTCAGGATTCCAATTCAAAAAGAGCAAAAAATAATTCAAGATTTCAATTTGAATGTAGCAAAAATAGCCGATCTACAAGCTCAAAACGCGTTGCTACGACAGTATAATATATGGCCATAGGGAGTGAGTTAGTGGCCCTCTCCATCGTCAACGTTGCCCCCTGGTGTAGAGTCTTGTCCTAACGCATTCTTGTCACCCCCCCTCTCATTCCAGGCCAATCACAATCTGCCTCTTCAATTTTCTGCCCTCACTTTTATCTTCAATGTACTTTGAGCTCAGCCAATCAAATCATCGATATGGTGGTGATCGGCCAATCACAAGCCAATGTTTTTGTTCACACCAAAGCGGAATAGGAGGGGCTAGCGCCTCTAAAAAATAATGTACGGGCTACAAATTTACATATTTACAAAGAATAACAAAATCTAGAAAAAGAAAATCAAGTGAACTGAAATAAAACAAATTGTCTCTTGACTTCATTCTGTTTGCCGACGGCATCGTCAGCATTTCCTCTTCCTCCTCCTCCCCTTCCTCTTCCTCTTCCTCTTGGCGCTGCGCGCTCCGCCGCCGTGTCGGTGGTTTCCCGTCATGGCGTCCAGCTCCCAGCGGAGGTCGTGCGGGAGCTCCTCGCTGCGCTCCAGGCCGTGGCCGATGACCGTCAGCTTGCTCAGGGTCTTCAGACTAGGGTTCACGTCCAGGACGTAGAGGTCGTCGACCCGGGCGTAGCCCCGGAACCCCCCGAAGAGGACCACGCGCCACCCTCCTCCTCCCCCCGCGGGGGAGGGGAGGGGGCAGCAGCACATCCAGGTATTGACCGGCCCCTCCCCCCTGACGCGGACCCTGGACCAGGAGAACGCCTGGGCGTCGAACCTCCACAGACTCCGGGACGACCTTCTCCGTTTCTTCGGCCTTTTCGAACGGCCTCCGCCACCTCCGAGCACGTACAGCTCCCCCCTGGTGGGCGAAGGCCGAGTGGTACTTCCTGCGGCCCTGGTGGGGGAGGAGCCCGGCCGAGGGCGACGCCCCCGGGGGCGTGGCCAGCCAGGCGTCGGTCTCCGTGTCGAACACCCGCACGTAGTTGTAGGCGTCGCCGCCCTCGCCGCGCTCGCCGCCCTCGGCCCCGCCCCCTTCGCCCCCGAACACAAACATCCTGGTCCCGATGACGGTGGCCGAGTGCCAGGCAGAGGCCACGCCCCCCCCGCCCCCCCGGGCTCCGCCCCTCACCACGGACCAGGCCATGCTGCCTGCCGTGTCCAGCTTGTAGACGTCGCGGTCGTCGCTCGGCGCCTCGGCCGCGCTGCTCCAGGTGTCTCCTCCGTAGACGTACATGACGCGCCCCACCGCCACGGCCGAGTGGCCGCTGCGGGCCGCCGGCGCCACCCCCCGAGATCCCGGCCACGGAGAGGCGGAGCCAGCGGTGCGTGTCCACGTTGAAGGCGTAGGGCCGGTTCTTGCAGAAGTCCTCGATGTACGTGATGCCCCCGAACACGTAGACGCGCTCCTCGATGAGCACGGCCGTGTGTCCGTAGCGCCAGGAGGGAACACGGCGCGGCCGCCTCCCCCGGCGGCCGGTGACGGCCGGCAGCCTGGTCCAGAGCAATGTGACCGCGTTGAACACGTTCACGTGGATCTGGTCCGATCCTCCGACTCCGCCTCCTCCTCCGGGGGAGCAGCCTCCGAACGAGTACACAGAGGCCCCGCCCACGGCCACCGTTGCGTCGTCGTACACCTTGGGCGCCCCCTGGAGGTGCACCGACCAGCGCAGCATGGTAGCACGATGCGAAGCCGGATCAGCGTAGCGGAGCGTCGCTCTGTGAAGCTAAACCACCAGCTAACACTAACCGCTGAGCCGTCGCCTTATAATGGGTACGGCGGTGACAAAACGTCACGCGACGTCTGGCCAATCCGTGGAGTAAATGGGTTGGTTTGACCAATCGCGCTAAGTCGTCGATTCTTAGGATTTCTTAGATTGGCATGGACCCTTAACGGGTCCATTTGGTTCCATTTGTTACCCTTTTAGGTTCCAAAGTGTTGACAATCATACTCGCTTCCAGTGATCGCCGATGATTATGATGATGTGTGTACCCCATAGCCATGATTTGATTGGCTGAGCAGCCCATATGATTTGATTGGCTGAGCAGCCCATATGATTTGATTGGCTGAGCAGCCCATAGCGATGATTTGATTGGCTCAGGGCTTAAAAAGGGAGGGTAAAAAAAGTGACTGAGGACGCCAAAAGTGATTGGCCGGAATGTGATGATGTAATGATGATAAGAGCGCCCCTCACTTCACACAAGTGTTATTGAGTGGTGTAAACCACTCCTACAACTGGCTTTGTTAGTTTACGTGTCTGTCTGTCTGTTCGTACCAAAAAATGAGCATGGTTGCTATGGTCACCCAGTTCACACGGGTGTGATTTCAACGTCAGACATTACGTCAGACCACAGCTGATCAGTCTATATAAGACCTTACACCACTCAGTTCACACGGGTGTGATTTTTTTTCTTGTTCTTTTCGTTTCTATTTCTATACAATCGAACATTTGGTTCCAAAACATGTATTTTTTCACTGACAAACTAAATGGAAACTAATAAAAACTAGACTAAAATGTCAGGAAGGGACTAGTGGACAAGAGATCCACTATGAGTCATTTTACACTTGGTTGCATGCTGAAAATAGCAGATCTACAAGCTCACAGCACGCCGCAGCGCTGGTTTTCAGCGAGTGTAAAATCAGCCATCAAGGCCCGCCAAAATACACTTTAGTCGACAAAATCAACTGTAGATTTAGTCGTCTAAAACTAGACCAACATTAAAACATTCCGGGTGACTAAAATGTGACTTAAACTAAATGAAAGCTATTCAAGAGACTAAAACTAAAATCAAAAACAACAGAGCAGAAAGGAAGGAATTCACTGGTTTAACATTTCATACTAGACTGAATGGAATGGAATTCACCCTCAGATGGACTGACCCTGGGCGAGAGACCACTACTATGAGAGAGGGAGAGAGAGAGAGAGAGAGAGAGAGAGAGAGAGAGAGAGAGAGAGAGAGAGAGAGAGAGAGAGAGAGAGAGAGAGAGAGAGAGAGAGAGAGAGAGAGAGAGAGAGAGAGAATGTCACATGACATCTATCTGAGTAATCTGACCTCAGATATACACGCGAAGAACTACACAACACCGTGCGTGTGCGTGTGCGTGTGTATGTGTGTGTGTGTGCGCGGTATGTGTGTGCGCGGTATGTGTGTGTGTGTGTGTGTGTGTGTGTGTGTGTGTGTGTGTG